>NW_018164801.1:0-17869 GCF_001263595.1 Phalaenopsis equestris
TTTTTTTTTTTTGAAAATTAACCTTAATTTGTTGCTCAATTTTAATTAAATTAAACTATAAGTTTATCATGTGCACCCTCATTCTTTTCTAATTTAGACTATGGGCTTCGAAAATTTCGACCACTTCTCGATAAATCTCTGTATTTCTTTCTATTTTTGTTTGTTAAGAGACCTTTAGAGGGTCAAATTTTCAGAAGACATATTAGATTATGGATAAGACACTACTCAGAGATTTTGGGCTCATTTTGTGAAGATTTTTTGATTTGGCGTTTGAGGTTTCTCATAGGCGCAAGCCCCTATGGTTAATTACCTTCTCAATAACGGGAGAACGCTTTTGATTAAGGCTAGTCATTAAGGGTCTGTTTAGTACAGCTATTGATTATTTATAATCTGCTGATAAACATATTATTCTGATAATCTGCAGATTATCACAGATTATCAGAATAAGTTGGTTTGTTGTTTGAGGCAGCTAATTCAAAACAGCTTACTGGGAGTTGTTTTTGGATAAATGATCATTCTACCTCTGTTTGGTTAAGTTGTTTGCAACAGAACTAAAATTAGAACAAAAGTATATAATACAGAACCCAGAAATCTTCACAGATCAGTTCGAAAGATAACATATAGTGCTTATACTCTCGTGAGTATCAGAAGAAACAAGAAAAAAAAATTGTTAGATCCTGAATAAAAAACAACAAAAAATCATGCAGACGAAAACAAACGTATAGTGTATGAAATAAAGAAAACTTGGTGGATCATCTGTCATAGATAACATTTGTGATTGACTCCCTCAAAGCAGTTATCTCAGCCACACACTCAACGTCATGAACCCTAAATTCATTAGAGTCAATCTCATCCTCATTGACTGAAGGCCCAACCACAAATGTTGATGGTTCTTCAAAGACATCCAGTTCATCGTTATCGGCCATACTAAAGTTCGTATCTGAACGTGAATGATGTCTTCAGATGAAGTTATGAAGTATCATTGTTGCCACCACAATATGCACCTGCTTTTGAAATGCATACGACGACATATCATGTAAGATGACCCATTTCTTCTTCCAAACCCCAAACGTTCTTTCAATTACTCCTCGTAAAGAGGAGTGACGTTTGTTAAACATTTTTTTCTTACCTCGCTCAAAATCAGGAATATGGTATCTAGTGTCTGGATATGACTTCAGGTAGCCTCTCTGCATAGGATATTCAACATCAACCAAATAGTATTTTCCTGTTATGGAATACACTGTTAATGACAAATAATAATATAACTAGTACGTTTACAAATCAAATCATACCTGAATGCGGGTAAGGAAAACACTGTGATCTATTCCTTGTTGCATAAGAGAAAATCTGACTGTCATGTGCACTCCCTTCTTAGCCCATCATGACGTTTGTCTGGCCTATTTCCCAGTTCTATTTATTTAATACATAGATCACAAAAAATATTTGTTACTTCTTTATCCCACATAGCAGGCAGACTCCCTTCATTCGCCTTAGACATGTTGGCACATAATGAACTTAAAATATAAGTACCAAGTAAATATTTTAAGTCAACAAAAAAATTATAAACATGATGCAAATTTCTTATAGGCTAACCATTTTAAAACAACCATAAAACAACAATTCTTATATGTATGTCTGATCACTCCTTCCAAATTTCAAATTAGTGCATTAAAAAACCAACAATTAAAACAAGCATTCCTGCTTATTAGAAACAAAAAAATTAAGGAATGTCTATTGAAAGAAATTGAAAAAGAGGTCTATACTAAACGAACTATTCTTTAAAGGTGATTTCTAGCATGCAGTTCTATTGTTATTCTTAAAAATTAAAGCATAAAAGCATATAATTTATTTTCAAAAGTGGTGTTTTTTGAGCCATTCAAGTATCTACCTTCTTTTGACAAAGGTTAGAAATAAAAAATAGATAACTTGCTAAATTTGTTTGAAGGGAATAGATTTATTTCCAACTATTTAAGCGAACAGTGAGAGAATGAAGATGAAACCCGAACAAGTTCACATGATTTCATCATCCCGGGTCATCGTGATTTCTAATCTACTTAGTCAAAGGAGTTAGTCGACCCAATCTGACAGAAGGATTATTATCAGCAGTTAAGGGTTGCGACGTCCAAGAAATCCTTGTAGATCTGGGGTGGACATTTGTTTAAGGGTCAAATTTAAGTTGACCTTAGCTAATAGAAGTCTTTATACCAATTAATTACACTCTTATGATTCACAACTCAAATGGTTGCAAGCCGTTAGAGAACATACGGGTTGCAGAGGTTGTAGTTCTAACTGTAATTTAATGTGTCATTTGGCAGCAACCACCCTGTCAGAAGGTTCTAGTCGTAACTATTATTTTATGGTATCCTTTGACAACAAAACCACATGGACAGAGAACTCGGGTCACATCTTTACGGACATGCAATTGTTTTGATTGTGACTATATATGTGCATTTGATATGACATTTGCTCTTTGTGAGTTGAAGTCAATCAAAACTTTGTCACTCTCGACAAACTGTTGCGGAGGACGAATAAATTTCACTTTTAGCTTTTAAGTGATTGAAATTTAGCTTGAAATTTAGTTGATTATTTCGAAAATTCTGATTTAAAAGATGTCTCCGGTTGAAACCCTAGATCAACACGACCATCATCAGTATTTTGAACATTTTAAAGGTTTATATTTAAAAAATGGGACATTTAGTTGTGTTAGTTTAAAATTTTCAAAGTATAAGTCTTGTTGACTCTTATCCTTATATTAGAGGCAGGAGGATCGGGCTAGGTGATTTGGACTTCTTAATTCCTATTTTAAGAATTTAACATTTATTTCAAAATTACTAGACTCGCCAACTCTAGTCTTTGCAAGGAGGAGGATCAAACTAGTTAAATGTGCTAACGACCATATCTTATGGACAAGGCTGTCTGAATTGCCCACTCGACATTTTCGAACTTAGTATTTGAGCATTCCATGTATTGGTTGGAAAACATGTATAATTTTAACTTTATATATTTGAATAACTTAGAAGATTTTGGTAACTTTAAGGATTTACACGATCATTTAAACTATGCAAAATATTAAAGTTTTGCATAATTGATTTATTTGCTTAAGTGTGTTGAAGCAGTTGTAGCTCTAGAGTATTCGGCCTATTATTCATATAAGTTTTAGAAATACAAATTTCAAAATATGACATTTAACTTAGAAGCAATGCCCAAGATTGGTATATGAGATCATTCAAAACTTTACATGCTTGCAATATTAGAGTTTTTTGAATTAAACAAAATTCCATATTAGGCTTTAAAAGGGTCTTTCTTTGTTTGCTAGTAGACACGTTGCGAATCCAATTGTTGGATTTTAAAATATTAATTTTTTTTCAGCATTTAAAAATAACATTTGTGTCTTAAATTAAGGTTAGATTTAAGACACAAATATTAATTTTTTTTCAGCATTTAAAAATAACATTTGTGTCTTAAATTAAGGTTAGATTTAAGACACAAATATTAATTTTTTTTCAGCATTTAAAAATAACATTTGTGTCTTAAATCTAACCTTAATTTATGATATTTAACATTTAAGCAAGCTCATAAGCTCCCAAATTTTGATATTTCATATTTAATTCAATTGCCAGCCCCCCTAAGCTTCATCCAATCAAGCTTGCCCCCAATTTATGTTTTCAAATAAATCACATAAAGATTCTTTTATATTAGAACATATATTTTTATTTGATCTTCTTCAATTATGATTGAATTTAAAGGAAAAAAAAAAAGTCTAATCCCATTAATTGGTGGGTTATCAAATTATTCACAAGCATCTATATGTCTACTATAAATAAATTTATTGTCTTGAAATGACTTGAATAATAATGTTGTAGATTATGTTAGCTTTTAATTCACAATTCATGTTTTCTTTATCTCCCTTATTTTATCATTTCAAAGTCCAAATAATTCAATATTTAATAATATTTGCAAGTTCAAAAATTTAATGATTTTGAATTAATTATAGGTTCAAATCACTCAAAATTTCAGCATCAACCCTTGTTAGGGGGGCAAGGGAGAGTGTTAACATTCTCAATTATCTCAAAAAATCGTTAGTCAGTATCACAAGACACTACAATCAGGGAACAAAAAAAATATTTAATTTGCGATCTCAAAAGTGCGATGGGTTTTCAACCACACCTCCGTCCAAAGTTTCTCGATTCTGACCCGAACTCTGCGGATTTCCAATTTTAATTATAGCCTGCGATCTCAAAGTGCGATGGGTCTTCAATATACTTGCAGAAAGCTTGCCCTTGCCACACCTTCAGGGGGTACAGGATCCTCTGCCCTAGCCCTTACGATTCCGAAAGCTTGCCCTTGCCACACCTCCGTCCAAAGTTTCTCGATTCTGACCCGAACTCTGCGGATTTCCAATTTTAATTATAGCTTGGATCACTCAATTTAGGGCCCGTTTAGGGACAGCTTATAAGTTCGGGCGGTATTTTAAAAAGAGTTTTCAAAACGTCGTCGTACCATTTGTTTCGCACGTTTCGCCAGCTTATCTGAAACTGCGTTTAGGTTTTTACACTAAACGCAGGTTTTGTGCCGAAAAAGCAGTTGATCCTGAAACGCCTAAGCTGCCTCAAACGCACCCTTAGAGGGAAAATATTTATGTACATAAGACGTACGCAACGCTGCGTGCGTTAGGGGTTATTCAGGGGGTATAGGGGGGTTATATCCGGGTTATACCCCCTGTAACCTCCGTGTAACTTATTTGTACCCGTGAAATTACAGAAGCGCGGAACTCATTTTTATGTTACAAGTAGTTTACAAAGAGGTTACAAGGGGGGTTACAGAGGGGTATAACCCCGATATAACCCCTGAATAACCCCTAGACGTACGCAGCGTTGCGTACATTTTATGTACACAAATATTTTTCCTCTAAGGGTGTGTTTGGGGCAGCTTAGGCGTTTCAGGATAAGTTGCTTCTTCGGTCCGCGGTCTGCGTTTAGTGTAAAAATTTAAACGTCATTTCAGATAAGTTGGTGAAACGTGCAAATCAAATGATAACGGTATTTTGAAAATGATTTTGAAAATGTCGCCCGAACTAGTTGCCCCCAAACGGGCCCTAAATTGAGAAAAATTATTCCATACGGATCGGACACCGCACGCAGCTTACGTGCGGGGTCCCATCCCGGCCGTAATTTTGGTGGCCCCATCTAATTTTTTTTTTTTAAAAACGGAAATAATCCTAAGCAATAATTTCTCCTAAATTGAGTGTCCGGGCTATTGTTAAAATTGGAAATCCGGGTGAGAATCGAGGAACTTTGGACGGAGGTGTGGCAAGGGCAAGCTTTCGGAATCGTGAGGGCTAGGGCAGAGGATCGCGTGAATCGCCTGCTTGGGAGGCGCGGCAAGGAGGAGCACAAATCAGCGCAAGGCTAGCGTAGAAGGAAAGTCGCGCGTGGCTCAGGAGGCAAGAGGTTGGGTCTCGGTGAGAAATTGCGTGGCTACCGGCGAGGGCTGACAGGGCTTCGAAAATATGGCGAGGCCTTTGACAATGCGTTTGCTACAGTGAGGTGAGGGAATCGTGCGTGAGACGGGGTCGGGGAAGAGACAGAAGGTTCGAGCGTATTTCCTGTGCGTGGTGAAGTACAACAGCGGAGATTGCGACAGAGCAAAGGTCTTCGGTGTAGGCTTCGGTTGTTTCGTCGTGAGTGAGGCAGGGAGACGAAATGTGCGCACAGAGAAGAAAAAACGACGAAGAAATACAAGTAAGAGCTTTACCTTTTTGTTGTGTGTGGGGATTTCGAACAGTAGGACGACGAAATGGAGAGGGATTTTGGTGGCTTCGAACGGTTCTTTTGAAGTGAGCGGGGAACGAGCGAATGAATGACATTACCCTTGTTTCGTTTGCTTGTAACCCAGTAGAAGTGGGAGCAGTTACTACGCATTCGAGTGGGCTTCAACAGGCGGGAAGAGGTAATCAACTAATTTTATTGTTTATTTATATACTTTTTTATTTCTTTTCATTTAATCACGCAGACAACTTAGATTTGTGTCCTGAAAATGATCTGGAGTTAATAGAGCTCTTTAAGTTATGAGTTTGTAGAGCTCTTTATGTTTTTCAAGTAAAGAAGAAATACTTGTGTGTTTGGTATTTAGCTGACTCTAGAATAAGAATAGACTTGTCTTGGATGCAAAATAGTTTTTTAACTTTGTTAAACTTTGTAAATGAAATTCCTCAACTTCATCTTTTTCCTGGAACTCATAACTGGATTGATTCTACCAAGAAGATTTCAGGCAAACAACTAACAGGAATTGGAACATACTGAGCTCACCGCGAACCTTATGCGGTCGCACTATTTTTCATGTGAGGAGCCTGTTTTTTGATGCAATGCAACCTTTGAATGGAGGAATACTAGTTTTTATTTGTCTTAATACTTCCTAATGATTTTTCATTCAAGAATGTAAATTCTTTTGCATGCATTATTTAGCTTTTGTTTTTTTCTTAGAATTTCACTAAAATTGTGAAATATGTTGGTTCTTAGAAAGGGTTCCAGTGATTCATTGGATGCTAAGTTCTCAATGGAAGCAGTAATTGGACATACACATAGAAGGTTGCTTGCATTTTCATCTACAAGTTTGTGTAGCTTTCATGGAAAATGCCCTTCCTTTGGTAGATTATCTATACATAACAGAGTTAAACTACATCATAATTCTTTGTTGAAGGAACGAGATGATCGTAACAATGAGCTACTTTCTCTCTCAAGCTTTGCCCTTAACTGTGAAGTTGAGACTCCAAAGAAAGAGAAAACTTTTTCACCTAGAAAATCAAACATAGCATTGAGAGTTTCGTCAGACAAAATAAAAAGAACTATGAAAAGTTCTGTTGAAATACAAGCACCATTCGCTGCGAAGTCATTCTTTGAGCTTGGTATTTCTTCTCTGCTCATTAAACAACTAGAGAAAGAAGGTTTGAATGTACCTACTGAAGTCCAGTGTGCTGCTATTCCTACGATTATAAAAAAACATGATGTTGTCATTCAATCTTATACCGGTTCTGGAAAGACTCTCGCTTACCTTCTCCCCATTCTTTCCTTGGTTGGTCCTTTAAAAGAACCTAATGATGAGGAAGAAGTTGAATTTAACCCAAAGCATGGCATAGAAGCAGTCATTATTGCTCCTTCAAGAGAGTTGGGCATGCAGATAGTTAGAGAGGTGGAGAGATTACTTGGTCCCCCGCTTAAAAGGTTTGTTCAGCAGCTTGTTGGTGGTGCAAACCGTTCAAGGCAGGAAGAAGCTCTGAAGAAGAATAAACCGCTTATTGTCGTTGGAACCCCTGGTCGCATCGCAGAGATATCAGCAGCCGGAAAGCTTCACACTCATGGTTGCCGTTTTTTGGTTCTCGACGAAGTTGACGAGCTCTTGTCTTTCAACTATCGAGAAGACATGCATAGAATACTCGAACATGTTGGAAGAAAGCCTGGTGCAGCTTCGACTATTGTTCTCGGTCCACTGGCGAAGTGGTCGGAGCGGCAAACCATAATGGTATCGGCAACGGTTCCGTTCTCTATTGTACGAGCGGCAAGAAGCTGGGGAACAAATCCTTTATTGGTTAGAGCCAAATGTGTTGTTTCTTTGGATTCCATCTCTGCTTCTGGAGTTAGCTCAATAGCTTCCGCTTCGGCCACTAAAAACTCAGTAACTCAAGCTGCCATTGGAAGCTTGCCTCCTGGTTTGAATCATTATTACTGTGTTAGCAAGGCACAGCACAAAATTGACACTTTAAGAAGATGCATTCATGCTTTGGATGCAAAGATGGTCATTGTCTTCATGAACCACACAAAGCCATTGAAGGACCTTGTTTTTAAACTGGAAGCAAGGGGAATAAAGGCAGCTGAATTACATGGAAACCTCAGCAAACTCTTAAGAACAACCACCCTAAAAAATTTTAAGGATGGTAATATTCGAGTATTGGCCACAAATGAGCTTTCAGCTAGGGGATTGGATGTGCCAGACTGTGATCTAATAGTGAACTTGGATCTTCCTACGGATTCGGTTCACTACGCTCACCGAGCAGGTCGAACTGGAAGACTTGGCAGGAAAGGTACTGTTGTTACAATGTGTGAAGAGCCAGAGGTGTTTGTGGTGAAAAAGCTGCGCAGGCAACTGGGGTTAGGGATCCAGTTATGTGAACTTTCAGAAGGGAGGCTTGTTGCATGCAAGGAGGAAGAAGATGATAAAGCAGAGGCTGTGAGTTGAGTGGGTTCTTCCTGCTGTGCCATTTTATTTGACGGTAAGGGAAAAACATGTCTTTTGTTTTTATCTTTAAAGATTTAGATGCATACCAAACAATTCTTATGTATTTACACGTTAACAACTAAATTTCAATTTTTACATACCTACCACATTCCCTAAGCATGAAAAGGCATCTCTCACTTTATAAAAGTTAAAATTATGTTTTTTTTAATTATTTATTTATTTTTATTTTTATTTTTTTGTGATAAGAATGATTTGGTGGTATAAATGTAAAATATAAACTTTAGGTGTTCTGTAAATACATAAGGATTGGTGGTATGTATGTAAATGCCCCTCTTATCTTTTGTCATAAAATGCCATGGATATTGGAGACAAACATCCTTTGTTATCTGGATTGTAGAGATTGTGAACTAACTCTTGATGGTAAAATTATTATTTTTTGTTCTAAAATTTATATTTTCAACTTTGTTGAATTATGCGATTATAATCCTCATATAAAATCAATGATCGTTTAAGATCTGCTAGAGTATCAATTAGAGGGGCACTTAATGATTTTATGTAATATAAGCTTTTCAATATATCATGCAATAAAGTGAGCAACTAGTAGTTAGCATCGTGTTTTCATTTTTAAACATACAGGCAATTAGAAGGCATCCAAAAAAAAAAAAAAAGAAGATAAGACTTGATTGTGACAATTTGTCTAATCTTTTACTGACGTCATTGTTAATGTCTTCATCTTGCATTAAATCTTGTGACTCCTCTCAACTTTAAACTTCCGTCTTACTCTACCCAGGAATTTTCCATGTCATCTTCTGGTTGACCAAGGTTACTCTACTCTAGTGTACTTCAAGAACACTCTAGGGCACTAACTAACCCATGAAGCGCTCAGCTGAGCTTAACCCAGCATACCTTAGTACACCTTAGTATGCTATTGTGCTCAACCTAGCCTCATGAGCACTCCATCTGACCCAAAACCATCTTGCCGACTTCTACACACAACCCAAAATAAAGACTGATCTACCTCACCCTGAACTACCTCTAAAAGGCCTACTACTACAGCTTCGATCTCATGTTGTCCAAGTTCAAATTGTTGTCTAGCTTTTAAATCATTTTCTATTGGTCATCTCTTAATGTGCTCTATACACCCAATATGGTTAAACCTAGATCTTGACCTTAGTTCTTTGTTACCCTAACTCATTGTAGGCCCATCGTGAGTCAACCTTTGATTCATAGGTTAAAGCCTTTCCTAGTCATTCCTAGTCCATACAACATATTTAACCCATTAGCCAACTAACTTGTCTAAACATTTGGCAACTTTGCCCCACTTCAACTTACTGTGCGTTTGTTTTTGGCTTTTCGGACCACATTTACGGTTTAACCGCGTTTCTTGTCGTCTGATTGCAAGTTTGTTTCGGAACAATGTGTTTGCTGCGCAGTAGAAAACTAGGATTCACGACCGCAAGCCTTTCCCAGCATCTGCTTTTTGGTTTTTTTCGATTTCAGTCTCACCTACGCCTCGTTCACAGGGAATGCCAAATAATAGTGATCTCATGAATTATGGTAAAGGTAATAGTGTTTTTTAAAATCATTTTTAAAAACACTGATTGCTCAAGCTCCATGAAATTTTAAAACTGAGATTAGAGTAAATTTAATCTAGCAAAATAAAATAATAAAAAAAAATGTTAATATAAGCCCAATCATCTGTTTTGACGTTAATGTGGCTTTTTATTTACATACATACCACTTACTTCTTATATATTACATATTGAATACCCAATTTAATTTTTACACGTCATCTTAATTATACATAAAAAGATGTATTTCATTTTTTAAATTAAAATGATGATATTTTTGATGTGATATGAATGATTTGGATGATATAAATGTAAAAAAATAAAGTCTAGGTTTTATATACGTAAATGCATAAGAATTGGGTGGTATGTAATGTATGTAAAAGCCCCTAACTTATATATAATTTTGTTAATATAGCCAGTAATTCTAATTAATATCTTGTATTCTTTTATATGTTACAGGAAGGAACAAATAAACAAATTAATGTCTAAACTAGATTGCATTTGTTCATTGGATGGTCAAATCATTTTGTCCTTGATGATTGTTTTTCTCTCTCATTATCTCTTGCAACTCTTGATTCTACAATTTAACTGAGTTTACTTCTGTATTTTTTTTCTTTTTAAATAATATAGTTAAATATGAGAAATACATGCATCTATAAAAATTATGAATTCTATATAATATGAGTAGATGGGTATTTCAGATATTTCTCCACAAAAAGTAATTTAAAAATTTTATTTTTCAAACAGATCTTCTGTTTCTAGAACACCAATTTTTAAACAATAGATTTTTCACGACAGCTTATGAACGGAGACTTAATACAATCACAGTAGAAACAAATGTTTTAATTAGTAGACTAGATGAGGAAGCATATGGTCAACCTCCCTAGTCAACAATCCATCCTAATCAACCATATAAAATAGAACTTAACCTAATTTTCATATTTGGGATATATCCTTGATAATGTAGGTTACTTAGCCTAGCCATCTAGGACTAGACTGTAAACTGACTTCTTAAATCAACCTAATTAGCTTAACCTTAAAACCATGGTTTATACTCGAGCTAAAATTTTAGACTGAATCATGTCCATAAAGTAGTTGGATGGTTTAGAAAGGCATTAGATACCTCGAGGCATCTAGAAATCACCTCGCGGCATATGCATTTAAGAGCCG
Organism: Phalaenopsis equestris; assembly: GCF_001263595.1. Lineage (NCBI taxonomy): Eukaryota > Viridiplantae > Streptophyta > Magnoliopsida > Asparagales > Orchidaceae > Phalaenopsis > Phalaenopsis equestris. Next base: position 10,974 of record NW_018164801.1, read on the forward strand.
GGCAAGGTTTATGCTTGTTTTATTTTGAGGCTTAGGCCTTCAAATTTTATGCCTTGAGATATCTGAGGCTGATGCCTCAATTCAAAACCTAAGAAAATTGTTATTATTATTGTTATAATGAATACTTAATATAACTTTTACTTCTTAGATTAAATTTTATGTTATAATTGCGAGAGTGGAGTAAGAGAGAGCGCTCTAGTTTGGTGACATTGTCTGTGCGCAAATGATGAGGAGGGTTGCTTGCATTCTAGTGGTTATTTTGCTACTACATGAAGGCTAGAAAAGTTTTTTTTGTTCTAAGATTTAAGATTAACGTTTGCATTCTTTTTCTTATAATGAAATTTGTGTATGATGAACTGAGATAATTTGTCAATTGCTTATGACATATGAATTTATTTAAGGCATATGTCTTGAACCATTTAGAGCTTACACTTCACTTCACTCAACCAAAATGCATGCCTTGGTTCTTTGTTTCACCTTTTTAAACCTTGAATAAGTCATGCTCCATTCTTAAGAAGAGTTGGAGATATCGTATCGGATATAGTTTAAAATGTTAAGAATTGAACCTTCCTATGGAATCAACAAATCTCTAACATTCCAAAACCTGCTATCAGGCCCAAACCATCCAAGAGAACTTAGGAGAATCTTGAGGAGGCCAAATGTCTAATGGAGTAGACCTCTATATGTGTTCTTACATACAGTTAGAATTGTGTTAATTTTGAATAGCCTATTTTCACCAAAGATAGCTTGTTGAAATCCATTCAATTCCAGATAAGCTTTATTTGAAATAAAGTTTGAATTACTAGTTTATTGAAGTTGATAGATCACTAACAATTTCATAATTAAGCGCCTAATGAAATTTTTTAGTTTCATGATTTTAAAATTGATTAAAATAAACTTTTTTAGAAATTTATATTATATCAATATTTCCTTGGAGTTATTATTGATAGATACCTTGAAGAATACCCACTTCACTATTTGGCTTAAAAGTACACAATTTATCCGGATTAACCTTGAAACCATGTGGATTACTTCTCTTTAATGAGTTTATTTGTTTATTAATAAATACATATTATGCAAGTTGAAACCATGTGGATTATATCCCTAGCTTTTTATCAAGAAGTATTAATTGGAGCTTCACACACATTACATCTACGAAATTATTAAATGTTTATGGTGATATTTTTCTTGAATCTATCATTGCTGATATATTTATGTCTATCATGCATTTTGGGATCCTTGCTGTTAGCATTATTGGACTTAATTATCTTGCATTGCAAAGGTGATGAAGCTTTCTGTCAGCTATCTTTTATGTGATTTTATGGGCCTTGTTTTTATTTTTAAGTTAGTGTAGGTTTTTTCATATTTACTTTTGTAATAATAATTTGGAATTTGGGGCATATATACTTTTGTCTACTGTTTTTCTTGGTGCATATTTTACTCAAGTTACATACATACCACACAATTCTTATGTATTTATATGTATCTAACGCCTCAACTTTCATATCTAGATTGATAACAGTAGTGTTATAAACATATGCATGAAAATATATATTTCATCATTAAAAAGTTGAGTAATAGTAATATTTTTGATGTTATATTGAACATTTGAGCTTGTTATGCATGTAAATATGAAAATTTAGGTGTTAAATATGTAAATACATAAGAATTATGTGGTTTGTATGAAATGCCCCTTTACTCTTTTATACATATAAAAACTGCAGCAACAAGTGTTAAGCGCAATGTCACCTTAAAATGTCACTTTAGTTGCCATTTTGTGCATTGTAAAGTTCTGTCAATTGTAATGTTTTGTAAATAGTGAAGTTTGCAAGTGTTAATCAATGCAATTGCTCTCTGTTGAATTGGTAAAGTCTGATATTATTTTAGCTATAAGAAAAATACAAAATGAATGAGAGAGGCGAGTTCATACATGAGCAAACGTCATTTATACTATGCCTTGCAAATTATTATATTGAATGAGCAGTTATTCAAAGTTCAGAGCATCACTGTTGCAGTTGGTCTCAATTATATTGCATTTTTTAAGTTCATTTTCAGTATATATTCTTAATTCGTCAGATTTAGGTGATTTTCAGATCTCCTGTTCCTGTCATTAATTGGCCAATGTTGGCCATCGCCAAACAGTGCTGCTGCTTGTCCTTGTCATGATCGACAACAGCCAGTCGACATCGTTGGTCACCACCGCCAACCACCTATCGCCACGGTCCCCTCCTATCTGCATCGCCATCGACCGCCACTGCTGCTTGTCGCCCATCATCATCATCCGTCGTCCGCCTCTCCTTCCCGTCTCTAGTAATCGCTTCCCCCCTCCATTTTTTTCTTGATTTCATTTTTCTTCAAACTAAATATAAAAATATAATCTATTGTATTTAATTTATAGCAAATCAAACAACTCTATAACATTCTAAAGAGCATGTTTGGTTTTGCGAAAAAGTAATGCAGCGTTGAAATAATATATTGTATTTGAAATAATTTAGAGGAGTTTGATTTAGCGTAAAATAAATGTTGGATTTTATGTTTCATTTCTTTGATTTGAAGAAAAATGAATTCAATGTAAAATAAACCCATTAATGTCGGGCTAGCACACAGTTCGACGTGATGACTGGCGGTGGTGGCATATGTGACCATGACGGGGAGGCAACTGGCGATAGTGGCGGCAGGCGGCAGGTGGATGCTCTTTACACGAATAATTTTAAGTTAATATACCTCACCATGTTCTTTCAAATTTCTCTAGGTGATTTAGGGGATTTTGGTTCACTTAATTTGACTCGATAAAATGTACGTCAACTGAACAGACTTGAGGTGTTCACAGTATAAAGTGTTTCCCAAACTGTTATGCAATAGTCGTTGCTTGTTGCAAAAAACATTTTCATGTCATAAACTTTAGGGGTATTAAACAAATATTTACATAAAATTTAAGGGGATTTACATGCATACAACACCTTACAATTGCCATGTATTTACTTTTTTTATTAGTATTTTTCTTTAGTCAGATATTCAGCGATAATTTTAATTTAAATAATATGATAATAAAAATTGTAATGAAAATATAATTATAATTATATTAAAATAATGTGGGACTAATACTTAATATTCAGTTTGCCCAGTTGATGTCCATGCCCAAAGCTTCATAAAATCTAGGGGCATTTACAAAAATACCACCCAAATTCAATCTATTCATATATCTAGCACATAAACCTTGCTTTTTTACTTATATATGTATATATATATACCGATCAAATATTTCATATCACATCAAAAAGGCCGCAATTTTAACTTGTAAAAAAGTGAAATATAGTTTTTTCATGCATAGTTAAAGCGGCATATATGTAAAAATTAAAATTTGTAGTCATCAGACATGTAAATACATGAGAATTGAGTGGTACAATGTAATTTTTCCTAAAATTTAGGAGGAAGAAACTCATCCATTTCTTGCATCTGAACAAAGATGACAAAGTTTCTTCATCTCACCAAACTCATACTTTTGTGGTAAGTTGGATAGTCATGAATCAACTATATGTCAAAGTTCGGTTTAAATTAAAATCAAATTTATATATCTCACGTGAGCTGAAGAATTTTGAAGGACAGCATTGAAAGCCTCCACAGTTCAATGAATTGGCTCCAAACTTCAAACTTCAATCTTTAAACCTATAATTTATGCATTAAGATGTCCTGACTATTGAATCATGAAACATTCATTGCGCAAAAAACACTCATGTTTGATCAAATGGAAGTTCTTGATGTCCCCACAATTGAATAGCGTGACAAAATTCAAACATTTATGGACATAGGACCACAAGGCCTTAATCCACAAGGCCTTAAAACATGTCCATGTCAAGGCTAACTAAATAAAGTAGTAAGCCGAGATACACGTTGATGCATGCTAGAAAATTCACGGCGGTGGAGTAATGGATTATGGTCTTAGTGTTGCACGAGAATTCAACACACGCTCAGATGAAAGAAAAACAATTAGTAATGACACTAGAAGTTCTTACGTGGAAAACTCGTTAAGGGAAAAAACCACGGGGTCTGGCTAATTTGTAAAAATCCAGAATTGATTGATGAGTACAGAAATTCCTTGCACCACAGACGGGAAAAAGTTACTAGATTTTTCAAATTATAATATAGACTAACAATGTTTGATTTGTAGTGTTTGACTACGATCGGTGGTTGTCAATGGTGGTCGATAGTGATCAACGGTAATCAGCGGGTGTCTACAGCAGTCAGCGGCGACCAACGACGATCACTAGTGGTCGACGATGATAGGGGATGGTCAACAACGGTCGGCGGTGTTCGACGGTGATCGGCGGTGGTCAACAACGGTTGACGATGGTGTTTGACTTCAGCTCCTTCTATAAGTCTCAAGTTCTCTCTCAAGGCTCAAGCTTCTCTCATATGAGGGGTGGGGCTCTATTTATAGTGTTCTGAGTGCAATTAAAGCAGAATTATAAATCGTTTTGATTAGACGGACCAGAGAGCTTTCTTCAATCAGATGGCATTTGATGGACATTTAAGTGCTTTAACGATGTCAGAATTGAGCAATCATGGGCTCGTTGGATTCGTCTTGTTAAGATGCTCGATTTGACTATAAACTCGTCATATTTGACATCTGTTTGACATTCCAATTTTTTTCGGGAATCTTTCAAAAGTGGTTTAATGACTTGATTTGACTATTTTTATATCATTATAATGATTTAATAACTTGATTTGATTAGTTTTTATATTATTAGGTTCGTCTCATCGAGCCGGTCAGTTTAACTTTGTTGAAATCAGAGTTCTTGATGACTTATAATTGAAGTTTGAATGTTTCTTGCTCAAAAAATTATCTCGAGATTTGTATCGGATAATGGAGGTTTGTTCGAGGCGTTTCACACATGTTACCAAATGAAACTTATGGACACCCTTCCTTCTCTCCTTTCAAGGCTCCATATTCAACATAATTAATCCATCCCTCCAACATAATCTGAGGAAATATTAGGTGCGTGGAACACACCCGTGCCCAACCAATAGAAGAAGAGAAAGGGGAGGGCTCTATCTCCCCTCTCTCTCCTTCTATTGGTTGAGCGAATGTGCACCTAATGTTTCCTCCCATAACACAGCCCACCATGTAATATGCCCCTCCTTTTACTATTTGACTCTAATCTAATCTTACCAAATTACAAAAAAATAAAAAAAACATTTGAAAACATACAAATCCAACACCAAAGTCAATAAAAAATAATAATGATAACAATAATTAATTAAAAAAAACACACCAATGGGCATATATTTAAACAAGGACCCACCACATATGAACCCATCCACATAATTGATACATGCCCATCCTCCCATTATACCAAATAGAATTGTGCACAGCTCATCAACAAGCCTTCCAAATCTCCCTCCCTCTCCCCCTTCTACACTCTCTCCACATCCTCCCAACCCTTTCCTCCCTCCTCAGCCATGTCTGACTACACAAACAATCTCAAGCTTCCTTCTCCCTTCTCCTTCACAGAAATTGCCCATTTTGCAGAGCTCGGTGAGAATGCCATGGAAAATCCAAGCCCACACTTCACACCAGAAGCCTTCAGCTTTCCTTTAGTCCATAATCTTCCAAACTTTTTACCACATGATCATCACAAACCTGTCTCAGAACCTGCAACCGATAACAAGAGGAAGCAATCAACTGCAAACCATTTGGAAGAAGAAGAGAACTCTAAAAGAAGGAAGGAAGTAGGCATCATAACTGCTCTTCATATCTAAATCATTATACTTAAGAATTATATTATTTAGTAAAATTGCAAGTAAATACTTACATGATATTATAAGATTTGCATCAATTTCCATTTTCTTTTTTTTTTGGTTTTAAAGGGTTTGAAAGAGAGTGCAAGGAGTAGGAATTCAGATGGAGGAGAGAAACAGAAGGAGGTGGTTCATGTGAGGGCCAGAAGAGGCCAAGCTACTGACAGCCATAGCTTAGCTGAAAGGGTAAGTTTAGTGCTTGTTTATAATCATTTTTATTTTTATTTTTTTTATTTTAAATATATATATGTATAGTCTATTTTTTCTATGAAATAAAAAAATTAATTCAAATAAACCTTATAATTTCAGTAATTGACATACTTTGACCCCACCAACATATGTGAGCACACACCCATAGTTGTGGTGGGTGGAGCCTACTTTGCTGCTGCTGATTCTACTTGATATTCATGCAATGTATCTGACATTTTCACTTTTATATAATTGGGGAAAGCATGGGGCTGATTGTAACTTTGATATTTGGTCAAACTCAGGTGAGAAGAGAGAGAATAAATGAGAAGATGAGATGCTTACAAGATCTAGTTCCTGGCTGCTATAAGGTACATAACTACCTATTTATAGTGCACTTCATTTGATTGGAGTGCATGGTTATGTGCTGGTATATACTCGTTGTGTATTCCATCCGGTTCGAGCGAATGCATGCATGCATTTAGGGGTGTAACTTAGCTGAGTCGACTCGTGAGTCAACTCAAGCTCATGCCCAACAAGTGGCTCGTGAGTTTAGCACGATGAATTAATAGGCCAAGCTCTTAGCTCTGTCTCGACTAATTGACTCATGAGCTGGATGCTTAATGTAAATTGTATTTCGAATATATTAAAATTTACGGCTTTATCTTTAAATTATTTAAATATTAAAAAAAAAGATATTTTAAATTTTATATCACATGATTTCTTATTATTTATCTCATATTAAATGTTCACTCTATTTGTCATTTTATTATAACGCTAGATTGAATTAGTATTTTTTATTTTATTTTATAATAAACAAGTCAGCTTAAACTCTTATACAATTAATCTCAAATTTAATTAATTAATGCTCTAACTGAATATGGTTGGACTTGTTTATGCACCTAACGACA
>NW_018164801.1:23984-36817 GCF_001263595.1 Phalaenopsis equestris
GCTAGGATATATATATATAATATGCAATAAAAAAAAAGTAAATAAGGATATTATTGCAAATTTTCTACCCTCATAAATTATCATACTTAAAAGATGAATTTAAACAGCTTGGCTTTAATATCAGTGAATTTAAGGGATTTACGAAATCCTGGTCAATCTAAACCCTAGGTGCAGCCAAACAAGCCCTCAATTATACAACGCCCTGATCAATTATACAAATGGAAGAAGAAAAACAAAAGGGGAGCCCTCAATTATACAAATGGAAGAAGAAAAACAAAAGGGGCAATATGAACAAGCCTCCCCCTCATCAAAATTCGAGGCAATTGATCGATCTTGGATCTATACAAAAAAGATTTCGATTGTAATCAGATCAAAATTTCCTGCGATTTCTTCTGCGGATCGATCCTGAAATTCTCTTCTCCATACCCAGCAATCAACTCCAAATTTGAAAATTCCTCACTGCGGCCAAACCCTAGCTGGCAGCAAGAACGATCATGGCCAAGAATACGGCGAAGAAGCGGCCTCCTCCACCTCCACCGTCTTTCTCCTCCTCGTCCGACGAGGATTCTCCTTCTCGATCGATTTTTCCTGTGAAGAAGCTCTCCGCTGGCTCAGGCACGGCTGCTCTGCGAATGCATACCGAGCCCTCCTTAGAACCAACCGATGGCAGAAAAGAGGAGGATGATAAATCGTCTGAGAGTCCCAAAAGAAGCCATGGGGCAGCGCGACGAGTTTCTCGAAAGACTGATCATGGTAAGCAAATTTCCGACACCTCTTTGTTTGGATTCAGATGACAAATTATTTTCCTGTCTGTAATTAACTAATTATTATGACTCTTGCACCTTCGCAGACCCGGCAAATGACGTGAAATTAGAGAAGCCCTTGGCGGCGACCAAAACCCTAGAAAAAACCGGGAGCATAGATGAGAAGCGGAAGGAGATGGTTGAATCATCTGAGAGCGAAGAGAAAGAGTCCACGGACGAGGAATCATCGGAGGATTTGGGGACTGCTGCTCGACCACCGAATCCTCCAACACAGCTGCGAGATTCTCAAACCACCAATGATGGTAAGCAAGAAGTTTCGAACAACTCTTCGTCGTCTGAGTCAGGCTCAGGAGATGGAGAAGAGGACGGCAAGGAGTTTAATTCTAGGGCTGAATCGAAGCAGCTGCGGCCTCGTTCACCTCCCCAACCGGCCAGAAATTCTGTCAATCCAATTGCTGATTCGCCATTGAAGCCGCCCAATTCCTCAAAATCTGTCGCTGGTGAAGAAAACGAGGATGAAGGCTCCGAGAGTGAAGAAGAAGAGTCTACGGCTGATAACGAATCATCTGATTCTCAAAACATGGATGATGATAAACAAGCTCCAGACCCCTTTTTGGACCCAGTCAGTAAAAAGCCCTTAGTCAGCTCTACTCAGCCTGTAGAGAAGGAACCCAATTCTGGAAAGCAATCTGCGGCCTCACATGCCAGAATTTCAAAGAAGAAGAGGAAGGCCAGTGTAGTTGGACCAGGAGGCCAGGAGAAGGAACGTTTCAGGAGAATTTGGAGCTATGAGGATGAGCTGGCATTGCTGCAAGGCATTCTGGAATACAAAGAGCAATATCATGCCATCCCGTATGCTCATGTGCATGCAGAATCTCTTTTAAAATCTGTGAAGGATTCTTTATCCATCTCGGTCTCTGCGAACCAGATTACTGATAAGGTTCGCAGGTTGAAGAAGAGATATAAAAATACTGCTGCCAGAAGAATTCTTGCGAAGAGGTCAAAGTTTTCAGATGCTCACAATGCTGCTGTATTTGATCTGTCAAAGATGATATGGGATTCTCTCAAGGAGGAATCTTTTTTCCGTGAGAATAAGGTCAAGCTAGAGAAACGAGAGGAGAGCTATAATAAAAAGAAAAGAGACTCAAAGCATTTTGCTGGGGAATATCCTTCTCTATATTGGTTTTTGAGGAGTGATCATGGCAACAACGCACTGGTTTTACAAAATCATATACCTGTTGCAACAATAGACATGTTGGAGGAAAAGTGTAAGAAGTTGGAAATGATAGATATGCAGCTGAACATGCAAAAAATAGAGTTCTTATCTTCTGCAGTGAAACTAATCAAGGATGCCCTTGCCAAATGTTGATAATGATGCTATCAAAGGTTTTTTTTTTTGTTGTTGTTGTATCTTTTTATCTGATTAAGGTTAGTGTTTATCTGTTTGCTTAAGTCCAATAGCTTGAAACTAGGTTCTTATCACTTATATTCAGAAAAAATTAGAGCTTTACTTGTCTTGTGCATTGTATTTGATTGAGTTTTTCTATTTCCTAGTAATGGTAGGTAAATAATAATAATTATATTGAAAGTAAAATCTTTGAAAGTATGCTCATTCAATTTGTAAACATAAGGATGTGAAAAGTGACATGTAGAGAAAAGATAGCTTGCTCTCGTCGGGGAGACTTGCGTTTCATTTCATTTTCTCTTGGCTAATTGTCACACTTGAAGCATTTGGTTCTCAGTATATTCTTTCCCATTCATAATTCTTCTTTCGTTGGCTAGGGTTCTTATAGGACCATAAGTTATTATTTACATGCAATTTCAATTTTTTTTTGAGTTAGTTTGGATTAAATCTGCAGCATGCTTGCGACTTTATATAGAATAAGTTGAATATTGCTTAGGTTAGAGAGTTTAGGATCTCCAAAATTAGCTTATTTTGAGATTAATAACCATCTCGGATTCATTGTTTGTGTGGAAAAATTCTAGCATATTTTGGCATAGAAATTTAATTTTAGGGTCTGTTTGGCGGAGCGTCGTTCCTGCAGCGGCTGCCGAAAGTTATTTGGAGTTGTTTGGCACGGCGTTGCAACAACAGCATCCCGCGATTTCGATTGAACGCTGAACGCGAATAATAACCTGCTTTCCAGCTTCCTCACTCGGCTTTTTACCTCGTTACCCTAGCCGAGAAATATTTCGCCCCACATCCTAAACCGTGATCTCTCCCCGTTCCTCCTCTTCTCCGACCGGTTCCATCGCATGGCAAGAAAGAGTTGCAGGTGCACAAACTCTCCCCCTCTGCTCCTCTTTAGCCTAGACGATAATCTAGTTTCAATCCGAATCCCTTGCAAGAAATCGAGCTTTTCTGAGATCCAGGGGCGCCGAAAAGGGTGAGAAATTATTGGCATTATTTCATTTCTCTCTGATCAATTTGGTGTTTTGCTGTAAAAAGATGGTTGAGTTTATTTTCAGCGGAATGTTGTTCTGCTTAGTGTGATTGGACATCATTCTGTTCGTTGAATGGATAATTTTTGTTTTTCTTAACTATGCATCATATTATGTCTTCACCTCCTCTTCTCCTTCCACATCCTCATCTTACTTTATTTTATTTTTCATTCTCCCAGATGCATTACATGTCAAGTATAATTCACTTCCTTGCATTCATTATTTAGTGTTTCATGCACTGTGATCATGGTATCAATCTCCTCTTAGAATTAGCTGATTGTTTTTTATTAATAATTGCTTCTTTGCCATAATTTTGTAACTTTTTTTTTTAATTCCTGTGATGCCTTTAAATTATTTTTGATCCGGATCCTCTAAAGTTGCAATTGTAAATAAAAAATTAGTGCTGTTTACTTTTTTGTAATTTTAGTTAATCAATATGCATTTTTCGGTTCTGGGTAACAGGAGAGCATCTGAATCATCAATAATTCTGTTTAGCCTACCTTGTTAAACTGGGATTATCAAACCAATTATCTGCTTTCCATTGTTTCATCCTATAAGAATGATTATGCGAATGAAAATTGCATCTGGCATTGATCCTTTTACTGGGAGCTTGCATGGGTAGAGTAATGATTTTTCTGCTTTTATTTTTTGTGCTAATCCATATTTATCAATATTGTATGGCTATTTATTATTGTTATGAACTATTACCAAATATGTGCTTTCTGAAACCCATTCTTCAACATCATTATTTCCTTGAATGGATTATTGTAATCCTAAATAATGTTGGATATATACGAATGTATGCATATGAACATTTTAGATGCTTCTTATTTTTTATCTAAAATTTGATTAGGAAGTTTTAAGTTTTTTTTTCGTATACTTGATTTGAGTTTTTGCTTGTTTGCTAATGAGATTGATTGTTTTTATGGTGAAATCTGAAAGCTTGCTATTGTTCCTCTCATTTAATCTTGAAAACCGTATAGAGTATTTATCTTATCTATGTTGTTTATTTATTCCACTTTTTGTTTGAGAAAAATTTCTACTAATTGCAAGTAAGCATTTCATATAATCTTCTTTATTGTTCGAGTTAGCGCTATGTGTTTGGCGGAATCTAAATCGGGTTCCAGATTCTGTTGTAAAACCACATCAAATTTGCCTCCTTCAGTTTGTAACTGTTGAGAATATGTTTGAAGCACTTAATTTTGATATTACAATATCTATTTTACCTTATATATTGCATTTGGTACCTTGAAACTGTTGAGAATGTGTTGGAAGCAGGGAATTTGGATTTTCAACTACAATTCAAGCTAATAATGAATTTCAATAAATTCATCATTATTTTTGACATATTTGTAAACTTCAAAATAAAGTTATCATTATTTTTTAATTTATGTTTCTGAATTATTAAATAAGTGGGTGTCACTGTTCTATTATAAACAATTTTATTGAACATGGGCAGAATGGTCAATTTTTCAGAAACAGCTGCCCTACAGTTGTTTTCACACAGCTGCAACAAACAGACAGTCAGCTTCCCCGCAACACCTTCATTGGGCAGCACAGCTGCAGTTGAAAAGCTGAGAAGCTGCAGCTGCGCAAAACAAAGGCTTAGTAATAGTAGATCGAGATGCGGGGTTGTAACAATGGGTGATCAAGTTTTTAAAATGAGGGAACATTTTAGATATCTCGAGCTAATTGTTCAAAGTATGGTGATATAAATGACGATGTTATCAATAGAGTTCAAGTTGGATGGTTGAAGTGGAGGAATGCATCGGGTCTATCGTGTGATAGAAAGGTACCACTTATACTTAAAAGAAAAATTTATTAGAGGGTGGTGAGACCTGGAATGCTTTATGACGCAAAATTGTCTACAAAATTGACGCTTATACTTAAGTGAAGTGTTGTTGAGATGAGAATGCTCAGGTGGATGAGTGGTTTTACACTTAAAGACATAATGCGGAATGAATATATCTATGAAAGGGTTTGAGTAGCTCTAGTGGTAGACAAGATTAGAGAGTGTCACCTTAGGTGGTTTGGCCACATTAAACGTCGACCATCTGATGACCCTGTAAGGAGAGTAGATGCTTTAGATTTGACTTTTGTTAAGAAAGGTAGAGGTTGAACAAAAATGACTTGGGCATGTATTAAAAATGATATTAATGTATTAGAATTAAATGAAAATATGACACTCAGTATACAATGGAGAAAAAAGATTTGTGTAGTTGGCCATGAGATAAAACCTTGTTTGTTGTTGTTGTGATGATTATATTCCCTTATATAATAATGACATAAGTTGATAAAATATCAAATTTAAAACCATGCTCTAAGTTTTTTTTTAATTGATTGTTTGCTTCTAGCTGTTTCTACCAATCAAGCATCAAAGATGCTGTAATTTGCATAGTATGAGAAGGCCTTAGGAGGCCTATTGTTCCATTAAAATTTAATGTGCCAATAAGAGAAATACACTCCTTCAACATCGAGGGATTGAAGCTCTTTAGACTAAGCCAGAAGGCCTATAGGTCCACTGTAGTGCCTTCTTACTAAATAATAATGGAGTCTTCCATTGAGTGTTTGATTGTCACAATGAGCAATTGAGGTGATATTCCTTGTTGTTTATGATCTTGCAAAGGCTAGTCTTAAGCAACCTTCTTCTCTTAGTGTCTCTAAGCAAAAGATAGTGCATGATGCTCCCAAGCCGAACATTAGAATGATTGATTGAAGTTTTAAATCACCCAACAATGAAAAATAAATAACTAAAAGAAATGCCCCACACTCATGGATTTATAACAACTCGTGAGAGTAAATTTGGGGAAATGTTAGATATCCTAGCAAGGATAAGAGTTTTGAGTTCATAAATTGACATTTTAAGGTTTATTTGTGTCGATCAGGAAATGATTGTCTTTAGAGATGAAAGTTGATGATGTCCCTGGTGAAGTTTGAATGTAGCATGTCCTTATGTTATGCACTATGAGAGTGGCCTCAGGTCTGAGAATAGGAGGCCCAATTTGCCAATCTAATGAAGGTGGAAGAGAGGACAAGGATGAAGACTGCCTGCCTGCTGATAGTGTCAAACTAACCTCTCCAATTTTATCTTGACAATAGGCAAACCTCCCTTCTAGAAGCATAAAATGGAGATGTTATGAATCATGATTATAATAATTGTCTGAATGACTAATGTGGCCAAAGTTCATATGCACCGCTTAGAACTATTGAATTATAACTTTTGTTGATGCATTTTTCTAGTCAATATAAATCCCTTTAGTGGATTGTGCAGTAGTACCATTGATGGTTAAGCATCTCCAATAAGGGTCTGTTTGGGGCGGCGGCAAGAGTGCGGCACGGCACAGTGCCGCCATTGTTGGTCGTTTGGGGCGACGACAAGGCTGCGGCCTGCCACGATATTCGTTGAATGTGGAAAGCTAGAACCGACCCCCGTCCCAGCTTTGTGTTCCGCCATTTTACCCCCGTGCCCTGTTACGCCTTTTACTCCGTCCCAGCTTCGTCCATTCAGTGCTGAGCGGTGTCGAAGCCTTCTCAATATATCATCTTCTCCACCTTCCATTTTTATTTGATTCCTATCGAAGGATTTCTTATTAGATTTTTGAGTATTTTGATTGTGTTCAAGAGAATGTGGATGAACTCTAGACAACCGGTGGATTCTTACTACGAAGTCAAGCCGGAGTACACAAACGACATCCCCAAGACCCAATTCAGAATCAAGGTTTTTTTTTTTTTTGTTTCAGATCCCCTATTTTCACCTTATTCGTAGTTGTGCTTTTGATTTTGATTTGCTTTGTTTGATTCACCAATTCTTCTTTTTTTTTTCTTTTTGAAATTATGGATTTTGTTGAGCTCTATGTGATAAAAATTCTGTCTTCTGATATCTTGTTTGATCTCTCCATGCATCTGGGATTATCTGTCCGGAAGATCTGTGGACCAAAGGTTGAGTTTTTATGAGTTCATTGAAACTTTAACTGGGTTGGGTTAATTGTTGGTGCTGAGATTTTGGATCACCTTTAATTTATCGAACAAAGATGACTACTTATGTTAGTCAGATTGAAAGTAGTTTTATTGGCAGCGAAGTTACCTTATTCTGTGGATCTGAGGTTCATCAATGCGGTTTCTGGAGATTGCTTTATTTGTTAACCTTTCTTTCTGGATTCACATAGTTAATCTATTCATTGGAGTTCCTTTCTTCTTGAATTCTGTTCTTGATAGGTCTATACTTTTATGATTAAATGACTTTCAGCTGCTACAGAAGATTCCACTAATGAGAAAAATTGTTTCATCAATATGCTTACTTTCTGCTACAGAAGATTCCACTAATGAGAAAAACTGTTTCATCAATATGCTTACTTTTTGCAAACTGAATTCGAGGATTTGCTTGATTGTTGGTAGATGGATGTCTGGTTTGTTGGAATTTTGGTGCAAGGTACAATGTTTGCATGCAAAGTTACTTTTCATGTTTGGTTTAAAATTGAAGTTCGTCATGTTTCAAGTGAAATTAAAGCTATGCAATATATCAACCTTATAATTACCATTCATAAAAGTATTATAATCCTCAAGGATATTTTAATATGTCACTCTAGTATGTCAACGATCTGATTCGGTTGCTCATAGAGTTTAAGAGTTGCTTTGCTTGGACATATCATAAAATGTCAGGTTTATCTGTTGATGTCATCGTCCATAGAATTGAGGTGCCACTCTGTCAAGCAAGTTCTAGATTACAATGTCTTCCTTCTTTTTAGTTTAATGAGATAGGTATGTAGTTTTTTTTAAAATCAGGTGCTAGGGAATTGAAGGAGACCAATTTTTCAAGTGTTGTAATGGCACTTCTGCTTGCCTAACCTTTTCGTCTGCGCACCATCTGTTTAGATTACTCCAATCACCTAATTTATAAATATAATTGGGAAATTGATGGAGCCCAGATTTTTAAATTTATGTTGGCTAGAAACATTAAAGTGGCTTCAATTTTCCAATTTTACTTCTTTTTTGTTGTATATAAAGTAAATTTATCTCTCTCTCTCTCTCAGCACATCGATCTATAGATCGGCCAAGACACAGATGCAGAAGCCTTCTTACAAGTTCTTTGATATGCTTAGTAAGTTTTTTCATAGAGACTCCTTGATGGAACTTGGTCTTACCTCAGCTTTTGGTACTTACTGTTAAGTGAGTAGTGTATCTGAACTTTTGTTCTGTTTTGAGATGAATTTCTACTTCTGAAGTATCAAATATGTTGCAGTCACGGTTCTGTTTTAAACAGCTTCACTAAACATGAGCAAAATGGATATTTTTTCAGAAACAGCTACTTCACAGTTGTTTTCACACAGCTGCAACGAACAAACAGCTAGCTTCCCCGCAGCAACTTCCCCACAGCAGCTTCCTGGGCAGCGCAGCTGCAGCTGCATCAAACAGACCCTAAGTCAAGCCAACTCGTTAGTAAAGGTCATTGTGAACGATTGTCTTGAATAAGGTCAAATATTTAGTAGACCATACCATCTAAGCAAAGATTACTTTTGGGCAAGGAACATAATTCAAAGTGAATTAATACTCTAGGAGAGTCATCACCCGATAATTAAGAAATTTGCTAGTAGATACAATCTCCAATTGCACGTGATATAATTCAGAGCAAGTTACAGCAATAATAGAGCTCATGGCATGCTTTTATTATGATAGCTCATTAATAGTGTTTTCGGGATTTTATTTAATTGTTCTAGCATGTTACCAAAGAAGTAAGTGATGATATTAATAGAGTTGAAGGAAATCTTCGTGTAAAGAGTTACATAGCTATATTGATGTGATTGTAAGTATTGGACTTTTGAGTGGAGGGTTGAGGTGAGTAATTTTAATTAATATAAAGGATTGTAGGGGAACGCAATGCAAGTGTTTGGATTTTGGAAGGCATTGGGAAGGTAGAGATCAACCCATTGAGGGGGACTAAAGCAGTAGTTTTTGTGTGAAGCTTAAGGGAGGGCTATATAGGGAAACACAATGAGTATAAGGGCCCGTTTGAGGCAGCTTATTTGGGGCGGTGGCATTTTGAAAACGCACCTGGCCTGTTTGGGTAAACCGCATTTTGGAAGCTTATGCGTTTTCACACCGCACTTATCTAGGTGTGATGGGAGCTTATTGGCAACGGTCTGACTTTTCCAAAAAAATAAAAATTTGTAATAGCCACCGCACCTAGTTTATCATCTTTCAATTAGCTACAGCTGCCCCAAACAGACCCTAAGTATTATGTATTTGCTTAGGATATTAGACTAATGATTTAAGAGTTCTTTAGGAGTTGTGTGGAGTTGAAGAAAAGCATGTTGGCCCAAGTGAGACTGATTTTGGCAAAATTGCTTAACTTGAAGAGACTGAGGGAAAAAAGTATTAGATCTTAAAGCGAAACAGTGTAATACTTGAGGGAGATGTAGAGAATCAACTAACAGAAAAAAAAATAGAATCGAATAAAATAAAATTATTAATATGATAAATCTCTTCCCAAAGAGGGGTTACTTACGGTTGCCTAACCAGTAAACAAAATGATAGCTGCCAAGCAAGAAAATAAAATTTTCATTTTAATTTTATTTTATCAATTTTTCCCCTACAAATTTCATGATATTTAAAAGCTTTGCATGTAAAGATTACAAAATAATATAAGGAAACTAAAAGGTTGTCATCTATATAATAAATACACTTTTGAACTACTTGTAGTCTTTAAAACTTCTTCTTGGAAATTCAAGAACTGTTAACCCAGTAGAATGTTTTGCTTGAAATATGAAACATCACACTCGAATCCACAAAAGAAGATTTTCTTTTGACTTTGACATTGATGACTTGGTCAACTTGGACTAAAATACCAACTTTACATCTTAACATTTTAACTCAGATAACATCACAAATTTAAGTCTGCTCAAATCAAAGTTAAACATTAAAAAAATACCATAATAATTTAAATATTTTTTGCCATGCTTAAAGATCGAGTAATTGGTAGATGTTGTACTTGTTCTGCATTAATTCCCTGGACCTTAAGAGCCCTTCTATGGAGATTTAGATACTATCATAAGTGTGCAAACTCTGATGTTTACATTTTTCCAGAGGTGGAGTATCTCATCTGAAAGGAAAACTTATAAAGATCAACAAATGTCAATGGGAACCAGGCTCTTCTGTTAGTCGGATAGAGGTTCAGTTCTCTAACTTGCTAAATCTTATAAGGAAAAAATAATGCAATAATAACTACAAGGTTAGACATATGTAGCAGCAAATTTAGATGATGACTGTGGAATCCTAAGGTTTTATACACATATTGCTGATAAACTCAAGGTATAATGTGAGATGTGGTTGAGGCCCATCAATATACTTATCAAATAATTTATTTTGAGTAGAAGCCATTAAAGCTTGTAATCATCCATATTAAATAGTTTGAAGCATGTGCTTGAAGCTCAGACAAAATATGAATAATTATAGGCACATACGAAGAATGGCACATGATAACAATCAAGTCAAATAGTGAGTGAAAAATATGGAAGGCTATTGTAGGTTATGAGATATGTCATCCTTTAAAGGGAGGAAACCAACCTCAAATACATTTTTGCTAACCTGTTTAATAAGGATAGGATCACCAAACATAACCTAAAAAAAAAATTATTTTTCTCAGATCAATGCACTCATAACTAGCATCATTAAATTTTTTTATGAACAACATTAACGATAGGGGTGGGAATCTCACTAAGGGCAAGACTTTTCACATATCTAATTTCTCAAGGCATTTACCCAAAAAATATTTGCAGTAGGTTTCTCAGAAGTTGCATTGGATTAGATGCAGTAATTAGGGTGATCATAAAAGATGGAGGTATAGTTGGCCATTATTGAATCTTTTATTTTAACCCAAATAAAAATAGTACTTTTTTTTTCTCTCTATGTTTTTGTATTCCAAAATACCCTAATTTAAGCTTTTAAGTTTAATCTAGTATCACCATTTTTATGTTATGCCGCCCATTTAATTCATCTGATTCAAAGTTTTGTAGAATTTAATACTCCATTAAAAGAAGGTGCTTCATAATCAGGATAAGGTGTATAATCTTGTGTGCATTGCCTGGAAATATAAAGTGTTCATTATTGGTGCTAGTCTAAATGCCATTTTAAGGATATAAAATAGCCTAAGGGCAAATCAATACTAAATGAGTGTTAGTCTAATGAAATACAATGCAAAACGCATAAAATAATCTAAAGCAAGCAAAAAGTTGTGAGTACACCAATTAAAATGCTAACTACAAGTAAACAAAGATGCAAGACAAATTCTTAATGATGCTTATAAAGAAAAGATGCTAATTTTTTTTACTGCATTTCAGAAGGACTTGATGACTGATAATGCAATTATAGTTAAGTTAAGAAGTTAAAATTTGATAACTCTTCAATAGCATGAACTCAATCAACTTAGCTTTTGAAAATATAAATTTGTGTGACTAGCAATTCAAAATTAAACCAAACATTAGTCTATTTCAAGTGAAACTACTCAAACACATTCTAAGGATTAAGTGTTTTGCACATGGCGCACACCCTCATAATAGTATGCAGTCAGGAAAGAAATTTGGGTAATGGTGGATTACTTGGGTAAATGGTTTGCCAAAATAAGAAGAGCTCAATACATTGGAATTATAAGATTTTATCATAAATTTTTGATGTGTGTGAATTATATGATAAAAACTGTCTAAATTTTCTTGTAATTTTCTTTTATTTATTTTTATTTATGTTTTCCAAGATGTTTTTGTGTAATTGCAGAGCACGGATACTTATGAACATTTTAAAGATGTCTTAGCAGATATTATAGAGAATTAGGAGAAATCTGTGACGCCAAGAATTGTGCTGGTTCAGGCCTAATTTTCTTCCCTCACGACTATAAAATTCCAACTGAGCAACATTGAACTGGACCAAATTCTCAAACTGTCGTTGCTGCTGGACTATAGAATGTTGCAGCTGCTGATATATCTTATGCTGCTTCCACTGCATGATGTTTGAATCCTAAGTGTATGTAGATGCTTGTGTATGGCAGTGAATGCAGCAAATGCCTTTGGTCGAGGATGAGAGTACTCCGCTTGGAAGAATTGGGACATTTAGAACTCAAACTTTCCAAAAGCCATCTCATTATACCCATATATGGATTTCTTCGTCATCAACCTCAAAGGGTGGAGTTGCTCCTCCCATTTCTCATTTTGGCCCCACCCTAACTCTCACACTTGGCAAATATCCATGTTGGGAGACCCAATCCAATAATAGATTCTCCTCTAAGAGTGTTACAAATTAAGGTGTGCATGAGCTGCCCTACCTCAATGGGTTTCCCTGCCTGAATATAATACTTCAATCATCCTCTCCCTGCAAACCTCACTTAGATTTGTGGTAGGTGAAAATTTGGCGGAAACGAAGTAATGACATGATCTTGATTCTGCATTTAGAGCAGCAGAAAGAAAGTTTACTTTTTTTTTGCTTTCTCATTTTCCACTCCCATTGCCCATCAATAAAAAGTTTAGTAATTTAAGAAAGGGCAGACTCATAAACAAAAGTAATAAATCCAGAATAAAAGGCTTTGGGGATTCAGGAAGATCAAAAAGGAATTAATAATAGAAGAATGAAAATGTACCCACTTTC
>NW_018164801.1:41428-72726 GCF_001263595.1 Phalaenopsis equestris
AGGTGCCATGTAATATCACTATTTTAAATTAAAATAGTGATATACACATTTTCATGAAAAGATAAGGTGGCATATATGGAAAAATGGAAGTTTAGGTGTTAGGTATGTAAATACATAAGAATTTAGTGGTACGTATGTAAACCTTTATTACAGGACCATCTTACTACGGATTGCATTCAGACCATCATAATAATGACATTAGTATTTTGGAACAATGGTTTGGACTGCGAAGGAAGGGTTGCTATGGCCTAGCACACGGCCCTCAATATATCTAGGATGAAGGTGGTGTCGATGTCGAACAGAGGAAGAGTTCATGCCAAAGTACAAGCGGACATTGCGGAAGGGGAAGGAGTAGTGTCAACTGGATTTGGTAACGAGTGGAGAAGGTAAGCATATTGTTCTATCATAGGAGATCGTGCAAAACCAGGATCAGAAAGGGCGAAGTCGGCTCGGAGAATTGCACAAAGAAAGGAAAAGAGAATTGTGCGATCTGCAGGATCAGGACGGCAAAAGCAGTGTGGTTGGAGTTAATCGCATGTAAGGATGTGGATTCAATTCTTGTGGAGGCTTGTTTCGAGCTTTACATACTACCTCCAATAAAAGAATTTGGTCCTCAAATTCATATATTAGTTCTAGAACAATTGCAAGTACTTTGTGATCATCTTTTATTTTACCTATCAAGTTGTTTCTCGCTCAAATTGGTTCCTCCAAAGGACTCTAACAAAAAGGAATAAATCAACAGCAAGGCTACTGAACTTTACACTCCAAAATATGCTCTAGTACCTCTTAATAACTCAACTCTTCTCAAATCACGAATGACTTGAACTATATTTGTTGAAATCCACCGTATGAGTGAGATAATCAATAACACACGGGAGATCCTCTTATGAGCTTTATCCACTGATGTTAGACAAGAGAGCAAACACCACTAATGTCTTTTAAACATTGCCTGCCTCTTACGACAATATATAATTGGCCAGTTTATACACAATAGCTAATAAAAATACTATAAATGTAGCAAGCATATGCATGTTGTTGAGGATAACATCACAATCGTGAACACATTAAGGATCTTTTTGGGGCAGCTTGTTTGTTTCAGGATAAGCAGCTTATCCTGCAACGCAGCCCGCAGGTCGACCCACAGTCTGCGTTTAGTGGAAAAAATCAAAATGCGGCAAGCAGCTTTTTTAAAAACGTGCAAACCAAACAGTTTGGGGCAGCTTGTTTGTTTCAGTATAAGCAGTTTATCCTGCAACGCAGCCCACAGGTCGACCCACAGTCTGCGTTTAGTGTAAAAAACCAAAATGAGGCAAGCAGCTTTTTTAAAAACGTGCAAACCAAACAGTTAAGTGAAGTTTTCAAAAAAGCCACCACACTTATCAACTGCCCCAAACGGGCCCTAAGTAACAGTCATGGATGAGTCAAATGGCATAGTAATTGACAAATGTGACTGTAATGAAGAAGTTGAGCCACTAGATGCAAATATGTTTGAAATGAATGAATGTGATGCCCTAGAGTCAATTAGTATCATTATCAATTACTTCAAAATATAGATGATACATGTCACCACATCAGCAGCTTCCCAGGCTTCTTGTTGTGCATGGCAAAACCTCAGGGTGAGATTGCTTGCCAGAGTTGCTCCTAAGCTTGAGGTCGTTGTGGTTGCTCCTAGGTCATTTGTTGTTATGTATATGTCATTGGAAGTTATTGTTACTATTGGAACTGAAATGTAGATAAGCCTTACTAATACGATTGAGATGCAAGATATTGTTTCGTTTGTTGCTAATAATACTATTTTGCTTGTCATTTCCCATAATACTTCTTATATCGGTCTGTATTAGGTTTTTGCCACCTATTTTTATATTGATACTTGAAATAATTCTCATGAGCAGCAATCAAATGTGACCGATCTTGAGTTTGAGCAGACAATAATTGACCTTATGATCAGCACTATAACAATTAAAGCATTTCCTGATAATCAGGTTGAAAATTTTGAAATATCATTACCATCAATGAATGCGAGGATTGCCCTTTAATTTATGTGCCTGCCGATTTTGATGTTGTTTCTTCTGGAAACTCGAATTTGTCATTATACATTATTCCGTTTTTTAGTACATTTTTCACTTACAGGCATTGATCTTTATCTTCGCACGAATAGCTTAGTCCATCAGTTCCCTGTAAGTGATACATTTGACAACAAACAAGTTCCTCCAAATTTCTTGCAAACTGAAAATAAATAATAAATTCTTTGATCCTCATGCTAACTAACTGAGAAAATGAATCTAACAATCCTGAAGATATGGGTCTCGAACTTGAGAGTAATTATTGTTCCTTATTGTAGCTTCCTCAAACCGTTCACCAGCTTGACACAATCAATTATAGAGAAATACTAATAATCTCTCAAAATTTGCCCAGAAGATTATTACATCTGATCCATAGATATTGTCGTGGCGATAGCACATTCACACAGCTAAAATTTAACCATGTCCACCTTACGCCCTTTGGGGTACCTTATGCCTCTAAATCTTTTCTCAATGTCATAGAGTCATGCATATGACTCGATTTGGCCTACTATGTCATTGAAAGTAGAAGGGAATGTCTTTAAGAATTGATTCCTCGCTCGATCTATCACTCCTAAATTATAGTCATGACATGAGTCCAGTCCCACAGGTTGCAGCTGGTGCACTTATAGTTTACTTACCGTTTCTTGTTGCACGGGTTGAACTAGTTATTTGATCGCTTGGATTGTTTGTGTAATCTACATTGTGGTGTTCTTGTAATGCCTAGGTGATGCTCTATGTCACTATTTTTCAGGAGACTCGTCATATTGCTAATTGGTATTCCAATAGCTAGAGCAAGATCAACGTGATGGCGACTAGGGGAGTGAGGACTTATGGGGAGTGGTATAGTCTCTATAGTGACTCATGGGCCTTTGGTCATATGAACGATGACGACACTTCTTCTCTTTAGAGTCATAAACAAAATACAGTACGGGATGTTTGGCTTGTTACAAAAACAGTGCATTTCATTTCTTTTGTAGAAGTTTCATAAATATGAGTGTTTAATTGGATGAATTCCAAATGTAAAAGTAAAATTATAATGCATATGTAATTCATTCTCTAGTTCATTTTTAATGCATTCGGAATTCATTGAATTTGGGTGAATTCCAAATACCATATTTTGTGTAAAGTATTCCACGCCACCGCCATCGACTCCCGCAAGCCGCCGCCAATCGATCAGTGAATATAAAGATTATTATTATTATTATTATTATAGTTTATTATTTACAAATTAATATAGAGATAAAAATTTAATTAAAATTAATTGTTACTTAATATTTTAATTAATTCCTCGAACCAAAATCAAGGGGAAGGACAAGTCAAAATTAAATCACAATAATTAATTTGGGGAGATTGGATGGGAGAGGAGCTCTTATTGCTCCAATCAACCTTGATGATGATGAAGAAAATTAGGAGGGTAATCGGCAACCGTTGATCGAACACAAAAGACAAAGCAAACGACGGCTTAGATTTTGAAAGGATGGGAACTTTGATTGGAGGTGCCATTGTTGTGGGTTGAAGGAGAAAGGAGGCGAGTAAAGGATGTTCAACAACTGCAAGGAAAGGGCCGATATGTACGAGAAGAGGTCGGCGCCAAGCACGGTAAAGGCGGTGCGATAGGTCGGTCCCAAGCACGAGAAGAGGTCGGCGCAGAGCATGGGAAGAGTTTGTGCCAGTGTTCAAGGGAGGATTGCAGAAGGAGGCGTTGTGTTTGCTGGATTTGGTAGCAAAGTAGAGAAGATGTGAGGTCTGGTTCTATTCACAAGAGATCACGCTGTTCGCTCAATCAAGAAGGGTGAAGGCAATGGGGGCGATTGCAAGAAGAAAAGGAAAATAGAATCACGTGATCTGGGCAATCAGGGTGGCCCATGCAGTGTGGCTGGTGTCGGGTTGCAGGTAAAGACTTGGGTGATTTGCATAGAGGCTTGGTTTGGGCGTTACTTTTTTGTTCTCATCTTGGGATAGATTATTTGGTATTTAGAGTGCAATGCCCGTTTTTTTTAAACGATAATCTTCATAATGAGTATGACACCCTATTACACAGACGTGTACCCCACCGTAAGTTTTGTCCAGTCATTGCATCCTTCTCATTGTTCGCAATTGTGTTGGTATTGTTACTCCCAATTTGATAAACAGTGTGATTATGGATCTATAAATTTTTGGAAACCTTAGAATCAGGACTTTCAACTCATCCTTCTGCTTTCATTCAAATTTGAAAAAGATAGCTCAACATTGAAACAATTAATTACAATGTTGGTTTCAAATCCTAAAAATTAACTTTGACATGAAAAAATTATCATTCGGGTACTATCTGAACTTGCCCACATCTAATAGTTTGATTCAAATTTAAGCCCATTCAACAACATGAAACAAAGCCAAATATCATCTCAAGTTTACTCTCATCAATTTTCAAACACAAACTAAAATAGAAATATTTTATTAATTTTTTTACTAGGATGGGTTGGTATAGTAAAATAACATAAAATTTATCTGGTTTATGTTCTTGCCATTATTGAAGAAGGGATGGTAAAACACCATTTAATGAGAAAAAAGTGATTGCATCAAAAGCAATTTGCCTAAAAACAAATTTTGTATTCTAACAGATTAGCATTAAGAAGAGTAATTACCTCATGGACAGCTATCTAACATCAGGTAAACGCCATAGGCATGAAAGACATTTGATGATAAATTCAGAGTTTGTCAAGGCAGCTAGCGGGGTCTCAAATCTCTCTGAAAACATTAAGAAAAATAATAATTAAGAAACCGAATAAATTGACTAATCCAGTTAGCAGATTAATTGAGAAATTAATGACTTTTTATGAAGGACTTAACAGTTTTAAATAAACATGAAACTAATATTCAAAACATGTAAAACATCAAGTAATTTCCGTTATCTCAAGATAAGTAATTTCTCTTATCAAAAACATGGCCAAACACCTTATTTTTGCAATTTGATAAATCAAGCAATATCAGAAAAAAATCTACGTGTAGAATATCAAATTGTCAACTTGTAAAAGGAACAATTGAATCAACTGGCATAACAATATGACAAGGACGCAATTTTAGAATTCATCTCTATTACTGCCATTTTTATGTAGATGTATTTATCAACCATACAAAATTGATACAATGAATAAAGATTCTGCGCGATAATGTGAATCAAACACATCCAAAATAAGTAGCACTCACTAGCATGTCAGATATATTGAATCTATCATAAAATGAATGGGATATAGATATCAAGAAGACTTTAAAAATAAAAGAAATTTACATATGTAGCACACAGTTTGTATGTATTTAGGTATCTCACACCTAAACTTTAATATTTGCGCAAATAGCACTTTGGTGCCTTAAACCTATGCATGAAAAAGTGTATTTGACTTTTAGAAACGAGAAATAGTGCTATTTTTTATGTGATATTAAAGATTTAAGTGTTATGTGTGTGAATATGAACAGATAACAGAAATAATGCTATTTTTTATGTGATATTAAAGATTTAAGTGCTATGTGTGTGAATATGAACAGATAAGTGTGAGCTATGTAAAAAAAAAGGAATTTTGAATATGAGCAGATAAGTGTGAGCTATGTAAAAAAAAAGGAATTTTGTGTTATGCACGTAAATGCCCCTAAAAAAAATTATATAAGACCACAACATTTAGGTCAGGTATGATGTATGCATCCAGGTAATGGGCAATAAACAAATTATTATGAGCTAGGTTGAGCATCAATAAATGAGAACAGATATGCGAAAAGGTTAGAAGAAAAATTAAGACATGGTTATTTTAGAGCGAATTGGATTGATATCTATTGAATATAAGGTAGCTGAAAACAAACAACCTGTTCGAGTATGTGCAACAAAGTGGGTGTAATGCACCCCATAGATGAGATACATCACTAACGCATTGTGTAGGCAAACGCCTTAAAAATAACCTCATTATAATAAAAAAACTATATCTAAATTTTCTGCAGTTTGATTATGATCCATTGGTATAAGATGTATGGTTATAAATCTAAAATAGAAAAAAGAGCATGGATGACAAAGAAGATAAAATAAATTATAGTGAAGAATAAAACTAACAATACATTATGGAAACTAACCTGAGTTATTACCGACTTGTATAAACTTAAAGCATAATATTTGAATCTTGTATGAATTTTTGAAGATAATCTATTTAAAATGGTACAAAACTTGAAAATATATTCTCTACTAAATTTTAATTTTTATTGTGACAAATATCATATTATAATCTCCAAAAATATTTCTCATGATAAAAATATGTGAAATGTCACAGCACGTTGCATCATGCAGATGAGCACCTAGGCTAGCACCAAGCTTTCAAGGCAATAGAATTATGAAGAAAAAAAGACATATCTAACATAACATAAATAGAAGTAATTCAAAATCATATTATACTAATAAGCCAAATACATCTAGATGTGCTCAATGAAGAATCAAAAAGCCAACCCCAAATAGTTGAGATAGCATCAATAATGATGAAAAATAAGTAAAATGTTATGTACCATAGTGCAAAAAATTGTAATTTTATCGTGCGTGCGAGTCATTCTACTTTAATTCCACAATAAACAAATAATGAACTAACATGCAAGCAAAAACCTATAACAACATTCCTGCAGAAAGTATTACAGTCATGAGCCCTTTAAGGATAATCTATCATCAACAAACAAGCATACATAGAAGCTTACTTTTAAAGGGTGACATACACCCCTTAAAACAAGGGTAAAGTCGTAATGTAAAAATTAAACAGTTGACGGGCATTTACATATAAATCTATCATCAACAAACAAGCATACATAGAAGCTTTAATTATGTTTTCAAAACGGTTGACGGGCATTTACATACATACCCCACAATTCTCATGTATTCATGTATCTAAAACCTAAACTTTAAATTTTATATTTATAACACTCAAATTCTTCGGTCTCATATCAAAAAGTACTACTATTATTAACTTTTAAAGGGTGACATACACCTCTTAAAACAAGGGTAAAGTCGTAATGTAAAAATTAAAATTTAGGTGTTAGATATGCAAATAAATAGGAATTGTTTGGTATGTATGTAAATCTTCCAATTATAAAATAGAGTGAAGCATCCAGAAAATATTAAAAATGTCCCTTTACATGCTCAACAAAAAATATGCAATGGAATATGTGGATGGTATTAAATATATAACAAACAAATTAAGGGGCCTCTCAAGAAACTGACCCTTGGACCGCGGTCTTCAACTCGAGTCCTGTTCAATGTTGATTCTGGTTGTTGAATCATTTCTGGGCTATCGTGCTTATAGAAAGCTTGCAGCGCCCTCACCATAAATGGACGAACGATGTTCACTTCCATAGCAGAGAGATTTTTAAGCTGCAAAAACAAATCATGAAAAGCAAAGTCTAAAATGCTGATGCAATTAGTCTTCAAATGTAAAATAAATTTGAAATGTTGTGGAGGAGAAAAAAAAATTCTAAGATGTAGAACAGTTTGCTTGACGATGCAGAGAAGAACTTAAAAGCATAAAATTGCAAGTTCAAATAAAATTTGGGAATCAGAAATGTCTTTCACTTCTCAACCAGTTGTAAACTAAATCCTCATGGCTCGATTTAGGCAAAGTAAAAGTCATGTTCGACCAGATGCCCTTACTGATTAAGCAAAAAACTCGATGATTTCATCTAAGAAATTGCAAGAGAAGGGGCATTTACAAACATAACCCCAAGGCTTATGTATTTACATATATAACACTAAATTTTAAATTTATAATGACCAAATCTTATCACATTAAAAATACCATAAATTTAAAACTTTTAAAAAGTGAAAAACACCTTTTCATGCATAGGTAAGGTGGTGTGTATGTAAAAAATTGAAGTTCAGGTGTTAGATATGTAAATACATAGAAATTGAGTGGTATGTATGTAGATCTTCCTTAAGAATCATATTCTAGCAATCTTAATGGATATGGAGAACGTAGAATTATCATATAACGAATTATTGATGTATTATCCAAACCATATAGCAGACATAAACAAGATTCTTCAAACTAGGAAATGATTCTCAAGTGGTTATTCAAAATATCTCAAACATCTTCTTCCAATGTACATGAACGCACAAATAGCTAGTGAAGCAATATATTTTTGGGGCAATTTGCTGAAAATCCAAAATGTTGGTATTATAGTAAAACAGTTAATTCCATTTCTAATAAACCGCCCAAATCTCAAATAGTACGAAAAAACTAAAGCCTAGATTCTTTAATTTGATGAAATTCTCCTTGATTTGTTTGTAAAAATTGCAAATAAAATTAGTTTACTAGTTCTTTTTTCCCTTGTTTTTCTTGGGTGTAACTTGTAATTTGCCTAGCTGGAGGTGCTACATAGTAATAGTCCCACTTTTTAAACCAGGAAGATAAATATCACCTCAAACAATCAATCTAGGTTTTAAAACTCAATTCAACTTTTTAGTTTTGATCGAATTGTGACAATTTTGATTTAAAAAAAAATTTAGTTTTAAAAAGTTAAGCATTTATTTAAAAACTATGAATGCATTTTGTTAAGCCAACACCTAAGTCTGCCTCGTGCTCCATTGAGTCGGCGCCGAGCCCGGCCAAATAATTGAAGACTTATGTTAGGTGCAAGACTAAAAGAGCAATTTAATTTTTTTTTAGTTATTATTATGGGGTATAATTTTATTGTTGCCTAGAGTCTTAGAAGTTAGGGTTTGGGAGAGAACTTACTTCTCGAATTGTAGGTAGTTATCTTTTATGTATTTTAGATTATATTGTTTTGTTTATTACCTGTGGAATAAAATCTATTCTTTTTGCCCTAATTATTATGAAACTTGTCTCATTCCTATCAAATTGGTATCAAAGCATTCGATATATGAAAATTTATTGCCTTTGTGACCGAACATCGCGATACAGTCATGATTCTAGCTAGCCGAAGAAGGGATCGCGGCGTCACCTTTGTGATTGTACCTCACAACACAATCATGATTCGAGCCAGCTAGTAAGCCAACGACAAGATCACAGTGTGCCTTCTTAATTGAATCTGCGATACAGTCGTGATTCAAGCTAGTTGAGAAGCCAACAAAAAGATTGAGGTACTCCATCCTGATCAATCTTCGCGATATAGCTGTGATTCGAGCTAGTTGGATAGCCAACAGCATGATTAAGGCTCTCCTTCATGATCGACCTTTATGATACAGTCACGGTTCAAGCTACTGGGAAGCCAATGACGAGATCACAGTGTACAGGGTTCCACCTTCGAACCTGGCGATACAGTCGTTATTCGATAGTTGGGAAGCCAATGATGGGATAGCGTACAAGACTTTCACCTTCGTGATCGAAAAGCATCCTGGGAGGAATGACAGCCAAGAAAGTAGATATCTAATAGAAGAAATTAGAGGGATATGAATATGGAATGTATGAGTGTTTCTTGGTCATGGAGGAGCAATTCTTGTCCATGGAGAGGAGATTCATGGCCCTGGAAGAAATGATGAATAAGATTGTGGAGTTTCATACAAACACACTGGTCGGCCGCCACGGGATCGAGCTACAACATCTAGAACGAACCCAAGCGACAGCAATCAGAATGATTTGCATGGCATCAAGGCAGTGCCCCTGTCATAGGCAGAGCTAGAGTCGTGAATAAAGTAAAGGAATCTGGGGCGAACTCAAGCAACAGCGCTATGAAGGAATAATGTGACATAAGGATGGTTGGAACGAACAGAACTCGATGAAATATAGCGAAGGGGCCGAGAATGGATTCGCGTGGCAGCATCTAGAAAGAATGTGCTACAAGTGAGTGTTTGGAACGAGCTAAAACGGATGGAACGGGACGACATGTGATTCGGGGTTGAAGAGAATCAATGTGAAGGATTTTGACCTGGAACAGGGAATCGTGGTGGGTGAGACCCTGGCAGAGACCAACATCCAACTGCTTCAGGCAACCTTCCGGGCAAAAGACAATTCAAGAGCCTATGAGTACGAGGCAAGCTGACTATAAAGTGAGTCAAACTTATGAAAGTAGGAAAATCAATATAGATCGACCTAGGGAACACAACCCCTGCTTCATGAGTGAAACGAACTTTGGTCGAATAAATTGTGAAGGAGACTCACGCATAAGGAAGTTGAAGATGTCGATCTTTAAAGGAGAGCATGCATATGGTTGGGTTTATCACGTGAAAGATTACTATGATGTTAATGGGCTGACAGAGGAAGAAAGTTGATGGCGGGGCCCTGTATTTCGAAGGGAAGGCTTTAGTGTAGTTAATGGAGATAACAACGTCGGTCAATCAAAATATTGGAAGAATTCAAATAACAATTGGAGTGTTTCATAACCACGCGAGAAAAAGATTTACATGAGCAATTTTTTGCATTAGTTCAAAAATGGTCAGTCATGAATTATAAGGGAAAATTTGAGATGTTATCAGGCAGATTCAGAGGGATATCAAAAGTATTGTTGAAAGGAAACTTCATGAAGGGGTTGAAGTCAGATATTCAAGCAGCAATTCGTCTGTTGAGATCACAAGAATTGGGGTACACTATGAAATTAGTGAAACTAATTGATAATAACAATGCAATGGAACATGTGAATAGGAGCAGCACAAGTGGAGAGCCCTACCAAAATGTTATAACCACAGTGATGCCAAAAACACAACAGTGAGATTCCAGAGGGGATTGATGATAACAATGCAATGGAACATGTGATAGGAGCAGCACAAGTGAAGAGCCCTACCAAAATGTTATAACCACGGTGATGCCAAAAACACAACAGTGAGATTCCAGAGGGAGGCTCCACTAGATAGGAATAATGGGTCACGATCGGAGGCAACATTCAAACACCTTATAGAGACCAAAAATTAGAAGATGCAAGTTAATAGTTATATTCTTGATATGACAAGAAGTTTGACCTAGAACACTGTTGCAAGGATCTGACCTTACAGATTCTCACAGTGTAACAAGGAAGAGGCAGGGGATGAAGTAATAGAGGGGTTATGTTGAAGGAGAAGGAACAACGTCACTTGGATGTGACAAAAGTTTCATTGAACTCGGTAGTGGGGTTAACTCCAAACGACACGATCAAACTTTGAGAACAGATCGAAGAGCAAGACATAGTGATGTTGGTATATAGTGGAGCCACTCACAACTTCATCTCTACTAAAGTAATCAAGCAACTAGGCTTGAGATGGTTGACACATAAAGTTTTGGTGATGGGGACGGGATAGATGGAGATGAGCAAAGATGTTTTTAAAGGTGATTTTAACATTTCAAGGTATTCAAGTGATGAAAGATTTTCTTTTCTTAAATATTGATATTGGGTATGAAATGGTTGTAGTTCTTAAGAGAGATTGAGATGAATTGAAAACTTTTGATAATAGAGTTTTAGAAGGGAGATAAAATGGTGGTGTTTTGTTGTGACTATATTTTGTGCAAGACCTTAGTAACACTCAAGTCCATGGTTAGAGCAATATAAGATGCAGGGTTGACATTCTTAATCAAATTACATAGCATGAAAGAGATACATGATACACAGTTGACAGAGATTCTGACATTGATCCAACAACTCTTACAAAAATTTGCAGAAGTTACCACGTGGATTGCCACTTCGGAGGGAACATGAACGCACAATAACCTGAGATTGGAGGTTTCTCATATTAGTGTGTGCCCATACTGCCACCCCAAGGTACAGAAGGATGAGATCAACATAATGATCCAAGAGATGTTGGAGGTTGGGATCATGCAGTCTAATGTAAGCTAGTAAAAAAGAGAATGGAAGTTGGCGTTTCTCTGTGAATTATCGAACATTGAATAAGCAAACAGAACCTGACAAATTTCTTATCCCGATGATCAATGAGCTATTGGACTTGTTATTTGGGGTTGTGGTAATCTCCAATCTTAAAGTCAAGATACCATCAAATTCGAATGCGACCGAATGATGTACAGAATATTGCATTTCAAACTCATGAGTGTCACTACAAATTTATGATTAAATGGAAAATAATGTCAGATTATGATATTACGTGGAAGTCATACGACTTGATCCAGCGGCAGTTTACTCTCTTCCACCTTGAGGACAATACGTCTTTTTGGGATAGAAGCAATCTTAGACCAGTGCCTGGCGCAAGACTAAGAAGGTGGTTTAGTCAATTTTTAGTTATTATTGCGAGGTACAAATAAGACTTAATATGTTTAGGGTTAAATTATGTGTGATCATTGTATGGAGTCTTGAGAGTTAGGTTTTGGGAGAGATCACCTATCTCTAGAATTGTAGGTGTTTATCTTTTATATATTTTGGATTGTATAATTTTGTTTGTTACTGATGAAATAGAATCTATTCTTTCTGCCCTAATCGGTATGAAAACTTGTCTCGTTCCTATCACATCAAGTTTTCCTAGTTTTAGCCACAATTTCAGCCATAAGTTTGACACTTTTCCAGCCTAAACATAAGATGAAACTTCTCGGTCCTCGAAATTTTTAGTTAAACTAGTCGTAACCTTTTTTTTTTTTATTTGGCAAATTTATGGTTGATGCATCTAAGGACAAATTGAAGACAGGCACTTAAAACCTTGCGAAAAACAAATATAGTTTACCTGAGTTCATGATGATGGCAAAACAGAATCTGCATACCCATGCATCTTGCACTATTCAATTGTGAAAACAACCCGAGAAAAGGATAAACTTAATGGGCATATACATACATAAAACCCAATTCTAATGTATTTAAATATCTAGCCCCAAATTTTTATTTTTTCACATTAATACCATCTATATGTTTCATAATACATCACAACTACCACCATTTTAACTTTTAAAAAGTGATACATACCTTTTCATGTATAACTAAGGTGGTGTATATGTAAAAATTGAAGTTTAAGTGTTAGATGTGTAAATACATAGAAATTGGGTGGTATGCATGTGAATCTTCCTAAACTTAATCAAAGCTGAATCCACTCCAGCACGTGCAGGCCTACCTTCACCGCATGTGTTCGACCAGAGATCTTCTCCAAACCTATCTCAACTTTATGAAATCGCACATCCCTAATGTCCTCGATCAAAGATCTAACCTGTAAAAATACATCTCGCGTGAAGAAAGGAGGTTCAAAGACTATTGCTTAAGGAAATATCAACCATGGCATGTCCCAACTCACCATATATATATCTGGTATGTCATCATGAGCTCTACAACCAATACCAACCAAGCTTAATGCTTTCAAGTAAATAAAAGGCATAAAGATATAAATAGAAATAAGGGGCGTTTATATACATACATCATATTTATATGTATTTACATATCTAACAGCTAAACTTTACTTTAACATTTGTACCACTCAAACCTTCCATATCACATCAAAAATACCACTATTTTAACTTTTTTAAAAGTGAAATGCAGCTTTTCATGAATAGGTAAGGTGGCATGTATGTAAGAATTGAAGGTCAGGTGTTAGACATGTAAATACATAAGAATTGAGCGGTATGCATACAAACCTTCCTAGAAATAAATGGCACAATACATACTTTTCAAGCAAAATCTTTGATATTTCAACATAATGAAAAGGCAACTGTTGAAATTCTCGTGGGGACTCTCTTTCTCCTTCCAACACATGTGTCAACCTCTCTGGTGAAAATAGTAATCAATTAGCATCCTCAGAATAGCCCAACGATAGGTACGTTCTGCTCATAAAAATGTTCTTAAGAAGGTGGCATGATAGAAAATAAAATCATCAATAAAAATACCCTAAGGGCGATCACACTCCATGCATGCTATCAAGCACTATAACAACTTGGGGGCTATATGGTAGTGGATTTAAGTGAGATTTAACTTAAATCCGTCAAACAGAAAAAGACAAAATTTAAATCCTAGATGTAGTAACTCTAATTTCTTCTCAATTCCTCTCAGTTTTGTCATCAATCCCGGTAAATCTGTATTTACAAGATTGACTAAAGCTGTTGCCAAACAGCCCCTTAATGTCTCAAAAGGAAAAACATAAAAGCAATGCATGATGACAACACAAACATAAATAACAAACAATATGAATAATTCAGTAGGGGGGGTGTGATGTATTCTTTCATGAACAAATGGAAATTTTGGACTACCAAATGTAAATTGCCAAAATTTTGATATTTACATTTGGTAGTCCAAACTGAATTATTCATAGTAAACTTTCATGAACATCCCATTATCAAAAAAATATGCTCACTACTGATATAAAATGGGAAATTTACATATGTCCATGCAATTCATATGGATTTACATATCTAGCACCTAAAGTTTGATATTTACATTCATTGCACCTTGGTGTTATAAACCTATGAATAAAAAGATGTATTTGATTTTTAAAAAGTTAATAAAAGTGGTATTTTTATGTGATATTGAAGATTTGAGCGCCTATTAATGTAAATATTAAAATTTAGGTGTTCATGCACATGTTGAATTTTCATGAACTGTTCAGCAATAAGAAAATGGAAACATTAACAGAAATTTTTCTAGAAAATAACAATCCTACGGTAAGAGATCTGGATACTTCAATTCATTATAGCTAAACAATATGATCAAGGGAGAAGTTCACACCAACAGACATCCATTCCGGCGGCCTAACAGAGCATTTTCCACGCTTCTTAAGAGCAACTGCAAGCCATATTGGAACCTTGGCAGAAATTTGTGGAAAGAAAGGACCGAAATCACCCTATTATGAAACCAGTGATCACTGTCAGATTCATACGAGTCAAAAATGAAGGAAAGCATTCCGAAAATCAATAGAAGATAAAATTGTTCGGCATAACAAATGCCAATTTACACAGATCATGTTCAGAGCATCCATCCTTATATTCGGGATTATCTCAACAAGTTCGTCCTCAGCCAAAAACTCAACCTGGAAATATAAATATCAGACCACCCTATTAAGATTTGTTTCGCTGCCTTCAAACCCACGGAAACCAACAAAGTAAAATCCAAAACCATTAAATGCATGATCAAACTGAAAACAGAGATTGGATATTACAAACCTCTGGGGCAGAAAAGATTGAAAGATGAGGATCGGATTGTCCCGCCATTACCTTCTATCAAAAAAAAAATAAAAAACTAGGGGCAGTTTCACAGCAGAGTTTAGGCAGGATCTAGGCTAAATCCTTCCAAACAGTGCAAAACACCATTATAACTTAAATCCGCAAGTCTCAGGAGCTTCTCTTCTTCCTCACATGCCGCTGGTCCGTCTTTTCCTTCTCAGGTAGCTCTAATGGAAGACGAAGGCTTTGAGCGAAACCAGTGGGGACCGGGGTGAGGGAGAGGATGTCGAAGACGGTTTAGGGCAGGAGCGCCTATTTGGTCCGGCGTCTGGCATGGTGGCTCACATGAAAATCCGGTTAAGAAAAAATTAAAGTCGGCGGGCCGGCTAACCCAAGAGCATTACAAAAATATTTTTGAGAGCAGAACTTCCCTTTTCTAAGTTTGTCTCTTAGATATCAGACCTAGAATTTTCAGAGTTTAGTCATTATTCACAGCAGAGCTGTAAAATCATTTCTTCGTTTGAAGTTGTTAGGGTTTGATATTTTCAAAAAATGATGGGTCGCATACAAACTGAAGAACAGAGGAGTGCTCTAAAGTCATCGAGGTACTTTTCTGCATTGCAAGAAATAGCTTTTTTTTTAACTCAATAAATTTATTGTTGTGTTATCGCAATGTTAACATTGCAGTGTATCTCTTGTGTTATTGTTGAGTTGGCGTTCAATTTTTACTATGTTGTGTTACTATTGTGTTATCCATTTGTAATTGATGTGTTATAGTTGTGATATCTCTGTGTTATAACATTGTGACTGTTGTGTTTTTTTTGTCTTATTGATGTATTACTCAAGTGGTGTTCTTACTGAATAATTCATATGTTATAATAATATTCTTTGGGTGTTACTGATGTATTTCATGTGCATCTCACTGGTGTTATTGTCTCACTGGTGTTATTGTTGTGTTATTGTGTGTTATTTCGTTAATAATACGTATGTATGATTCATCTGGTGTATTAAAGTTGTATATGTGGTGTATGATCTTGCTTTAAGGTGTTACTAATGTGTTTTATGGCACTGAACGACATATTGGTTGTTTAGGGTGTGTTATGATTGTGTAAGTGGATGTTATTGAGTGCATGACACCTATTTTGCTTTGTTGATGTGTTTAGAAGTCATGTATGTGTTGTATTGCTTTGATTTTGGGTGTTACTGGAGGCTCTATTGGTGTTATATGCGTGAAAACTCATTAATAACTGAATAACACAGTTGAATATCATTGGTTTTATTTAGTTAATAATGTCTATTTTTCTTTCATTTGGTGTTTTAAAGTTGTATAGCTGTTGTTTGGCTTTGCTTTAGGGTGTTATTGTCTTCTGTGATATTGAATGACACAATGGTTCTTGCTTAAGTGTTATGCTTGTATAATTGGATGGTTTTAAGTGGATAAGATATATTTGTCTTTGTTGTTGTGTAATATAATTGTATATGTATTGTATTGCTTTGATTTTGGGTGTTACTCAAGGTTTTCATGGTCTTATATGTGTTGTTTTTCTTTCATAATGTCTTTTATGATACTTATTTTAATTCCTTTCATTTGTAGGTTTATGAACGCAAGGACATTCAACTGTAGGTGTCATCCATCTGTAGTAAAGGGTGCTTTGGCTACTGTCAGACATCTCGTATTAGAGGAGACAGTGAATTCATTGAAAGAAATGCATGTCTTCCACTTCTTTGATATGTATTCATACCACAGAACAATATGTTGACATTACATATTTTGAGATGTTGAGATAATGAAATGAGGGTGTTCAGAATTGGTGGAAAAGAAGTAAAGCTGCATCCTGACCACTTGGCGTTGATATCAAGTATGTCTAATAGAGGAGAGGCAGTTGCTTGGAGGAAAACCTCCTCATCTGGTGTGGATGTCAGACAAATAAAGAACCAACTGATGAAGTTCTCTGAAGGACGTTCTTCCATTCTGTTTGAGCAGTTATGCTTGAAGTTTCTACTGATGAATTTAATTTTTTCCCTCAATCAATTTTAGCATGCTCGCGGGATTTCTTTTCTTTAGTGAAAATGTGCAGTTATTTTCTTTTTATAACTAGCTCGCTATCATTTGTGAATTCATCATTGATTAAGTGAGCATCGTCGCTGCTAACTTAAGACGAAATCAGTCACTAAGATACATCAAGGGTTTTCTTTTTATTTAACTTTAAGTATTATGTTTTATAAATAAAGAAATATTCATTCAGATGTTATTTGTAGTTTTATTCATTTTGATAGTTTTTTTTCTGATATGAGACAACCGCAGCTCTGGTTTTACGATCACACCTCTGTGTTTGCTCCTCATGTTTCTGAGGTCAGACCTCGCATGCTAAGGTGACCAACAAATCATGGTTGGACAGCAGTAGAGATTCATGAGGCCTTCAGAAATCTTGGTCGTGCAAAGGTTAAACACTTACTTCATGACAAATTTTAATGCTTTACTTAGTCATTCATTTCATTGCTATTCGAAATTCATTATGAGCATTTTTAATGGTGCTGCAGGATAACGATTCTTTCATCGATTTGAAAGAGGATGAGCAACGCTTACTGTTCAACCCGGAAGAGGGACTACCGAGCCCTGCCAGGGTTGTCCCACATCAAGAAACAACTGTCAGACCATCTTCACCATTATCCCATAGTGTGGGACCAATTTTTTTCAGCGAGATCACCCTGGAAGAGACATATACAATAACTAATAAATAGTTCAGAATAATAATTGACCTATTGAAAGGTCAAGAGAAGTCTACTCTTATATTACAGGAAACCATGAATACAATGAGTCAACAAATGTCTTATGTTGGGGAGTCATTACATAACTTAACTGCTATGGTTGAAAGATTGCAAAAAAACCAAAGCAGATAAGGAAGTTGATGCACAAACAAAGGGAACACACAAATCCTCTGCTCAAAGTGATAAGTTAACTCAGTGAAGGAGGATGACAGTGGGTTCACCTTAGTTCACATACCAATTAAAGAGAAGAAAGAAAATAACTAATTTTGCTGAACTACATCATTTGGGAGATGTCTCGGACATTGGTACACAGAGTATAGTTGATAAAGATTATAGAGCAGATCAAGACAATATAATTGTACATACTACAGATTGAGATGATCCAATAAGAGAGTCTCCATAAAGAATAATAGATGTTGAAGATAATGTATTGACGGGCGATGCGACACTTCAGGAAGATCCTTAAGAGGTTGAACGATCAGTGAAGGGTGTTCTAGAGTCGCAAGCCCATATAGTAAACAATTATTTATATTCACATATGTATCTTTTGTTATGTCATTAATATTTATGTTATATAAAAATGATATTTGTTTTGTAGGCTCTTCGCGCGTCGTCCCATCTAGATCCCTCTAGCACTTCAGCTGTAAATAGTCCTGTTGGAGAGCATTCATTAGTAGAAGCTGTACATAGCCCCAGTGGAGAAGATGTACATAGTCCAGTTGGAGAGTCGACAGTAGAAGAAGATGTGCATAGTCCAGTTGGAGAACCAACAATAGGAGAAGCTGAACATGGCTCTGTTGGAATGAAAAAAGATTCACTAATAATTATTGATGACAAAAAAAATCCCAATCAAGAGGAGATAGATGTGCCGAGCCAGAGCTCCAATCCATATGCCTACGCTATAGTGGTACTAATAATTATTTATAGCTACACTTAATCATATATTGAAAATACATTGATATGTTATGGGTCGTCAATTCTATTGTAGCCTCATGTTGCAGCCCCAACACTTCCACTTGATTATCCTGCTAGATTAGTGCTTCCACTTGAAATGCAGAATGTAATAGATAGATGTATTGCCAACTACCCTCGGGTGTAAGCAAACATTCTTTGTTAGATTGTAACCAAAATTTTCTAATTCGTCTAATGTTAGATTGTAATAAATATTTTTTGTTAACAATACAAGCATGATATCATCCTAAGCAGGGGGAAAGTCGTACCGGAGCATGGTACACTTGAGGATATATTAATGAACTGGTGGTTCGGGAATGAACATGTCGACATGTTTGCCATTATGTTGGCTGAAAGAAGGAAATTGTCACCTGGACTATACAGAAAATACATATATGTGTCCCCACTGTATTGGGTAATTACAAATGTTTAATTTATTCAATTATTGTGAAAGCTTGTCTTTCGTTGTAGACTGAATATATTTTGTTTGTTGTTTTTTTTTCTTTTTTTGCAGATGTTAAAGACGATAAAAACTGAAACAGTAACATTTATTAAGTACATTACAAAGGAAATAATTAAAGATAATGAACTCATTTAATTTCCTATAATTGATCGTCAACATTAAATTTTGTTAGTAGAGGAGTTGCTTGGAGGAAAACCTCCTCATCTGGTGTGGATGTCAGACAAATAAAGAACCAACTGATGAAGTTCTCTGAAGGACGTTCTTCCATTCCGTTTGAGCAGTTATACTTGAAGTTTCTACTGATGAATTTATTTTTTTTCTCTCGATCAATTTTAGCGTGCTCGCGGGACTTCTTTTCTTTAGTGAAAATATGCAGTTATTTTCTTTTTATAACTAGCTCGCTGTCATTTGTGAATTCATCATCGATCAAGTGAGCATCGTCGCTGCTAAATTAAGACGAAATCAGTCACTAAGATACATCAAGGGTTTTCTTTTTATTTAACTTTAAGTATTATGTTTTATAAATAAAGAAATATTCATTCAGATGTTATTTGTAGTTTTATTCGTTTTGATTTTTTTTTTTCCGATATGGACAAACCCCAGCCTTGGTTTTAAAATGTTAGATTGTAATAAATATTTTTTGTTAACAATACAAGCATGATATCATCCTAAGCAGGGGGAAAGTCGTACCGGAGCATGGTACACTTGAGGATATATTAATGAACTGGTGGTTCGGGAATGAACATGTCGACATGTTTGCCATTATGTTGGCTGAAAGAAGGAAATTGTCACCTGGACTATACAGAAAATACATATATGTGTCCCCACTGTATTGGGTAATTACAAATGTTTAATTTATTCAATTATTGTGAAAGCTTATCTTTCGTTGTAGACTGAATAGATTTTGTTTGTTGTTTTTTTTTCTTTTTTTGCAGATGTTAAAGACGATAAAAACTGAAACAGTAACATTTATTAAGTACATTACAAAGGAAATAATTAAAGATAATGAACTCATTTAATTTCCTATAATTGATCGTCAACATTAAATTTTGTTAGTATAGGAGTTGAAAGGAAGAAAATGTAAAATATATGACTCACTGCATAACCCAATGCATAAAACGGTTGTTGTACAACTTGTAATTACATTTGACACAATCTACATATTGAATTCAATATTTTTTATTGTAAACAATACTACTTGATCGAAACAATAAGAATGACTCACTCCTTGACTACATTTACAGGTCAAACATTTTGCGAAAGATACCGAACAAGCATTCCAATCCAACATAAAAAAAATGGCCAATATCATCTCCTCAAAATGTTCCTACCCAAAGTAATAGCCACGACGGCGACATGTTTGCATGTATGTATATGAAAGCCTTAGTACACGTTGACACACTTGAATGGAAAGATCACTTAAACTCCCAAGATCTTATGGTAAAATTTAGAGCTTAGTTCACCCATCCAATTTGCATGTGGGCTCGCCAAACATCTTAAATATTTCGCCTGAAAGAGATTGAATATATTAAGGAAGAACTATGCTTTGTAATTTTATTGAAGACATGTTTATTGAACTGTGTTTTGTATAGAATAAGAGTTATAATGTTGAACTGTGCTTTGTAATTTTATTAAGAGTTTTGTTATCGAAGGCATGTTTATTGAACTGTGTTTTGTATAGAGTAAGAGTTATAATGTTGAACTGTGATTTGTAATTTTATTAAGAGTTTTGTAATTTTCACTATTCAATGCAGCTTATCATATGATATGTAAGTTGAAAGAGCAAATACGAATAAAATTTCGGGTCGGGTAGGCCCAATAGTGTGCATTTTCTTTTTTATTTTTGGAGATTTGAGTGTGAGTTCTTGAAGACATGTGTCTGCATATCAGTGAACTCCGAATGATTCTCTATGTTAGAAGTCCTGATAGAATAATTTCCCTCGGGCAGAGAGGGGAATAGGAACAGAGTTGTTTTAATTTACTTTTAATTAACTTAGTTTTATTTTTTACATGATTGTAATTAATAAATAATTTATATGTTGTCAAATTAATTATGATTATAAAAATTTATATACAATTATTTAATTTTTAGTTAATAAATAAAAATAAATTTCAAATTTTAAACTATTTGATAACATTTTAAACAAATTTAATATATTTAATTAAGAATTATTTAATGTTAATTTATGATTAATAAGAATTTGTTTAAAATAAGTATTACTTTTAATCACTAATTATTATTTAATTTAAATGCCCTTTTTTATGCATTTCGAAGCTTTTATTCATTTATATATTTTTATTTAATATTTATCCTGGGATGTTCACAAAATCCTATTAAACTTTTTTGAAGTTGCCAAACAATTTCTCATAAATTATTATAATTTACTTACATTAGGATTTAATCATCCTAGGATTTGATAAATCCGTATTTATAAGATTTGAAAAATTCTATTTAAACTAAATTCTACTTGCAATAAAATAACCGTTTGAGGAGGGTGGTGAATTAGGAACTATGACGAGGGTTCCAAATATAATTAATAAAATTATAAATGTTAATTATATTGTATTTATAGATCTAACATCTTCATTTCTATCGCTAGAATCTTTCATTCCACCTCCAGATGATCTAACATCTATATATGTGCATCCACAAACATGTATATACAAACATGTATATACATACATCTATAGATAAATACATATATATACATACATATACAAACATGCATACATATACAAACATGCATACATATCCAATTATGTGGGATTAACTTTTCATTGCAGATCAAAGGTATGCAACACCAACTTAATGGTTTTTTCGGTTAACAACTTGTGAAGCGTTAATCCCCAATTCTTTTTCAAATTCAAAACTATCTCTTATAGGTTTTGAAGCGAAGAAAGCTATTGGCTAGTGTTTTTCAAATTCTTTCTTTTGCATTTTTTATTTCAATACAAATTCTCTCATCACTAATGCTTTCTTTTTTGTATTTGTTATAGAAAAAATGAGCTCAAA
This sequence comes from Phalaenopsis equestris, assembly GCF_001263595.1. Classification (NCBI taxonomy): domain Eukaryota; kingdom Viridiplantae; phylum Streptophyta; class Magnoliopsida; order Asparagales; family Orchidaceae; genus Phalaenopsis; species Phalaenopsis equestris. The sequence goes on from NW_018164801.1 coordinate 63,689, forward strand.
GTTTCCAGGGAACTCCGGGGTAGCATGTGTTGCTCACATCGCACCAATTACATAGTTACGGTCGGCGATTCTACAGGTGCCTACGTGCCCACGATGGGCAAACAGTCCGGACATGTGTTAGTTCTTCAGGTGGGCAGACATTCCAACCTATTTCACTGCCCATAGCGATCGGTGCTCGACATTAACCCAACCAGACAGCGTTGCTAAGGGTCCAACGACATCCCAACCAGAGACCGTTGCTCCAGACATACCCCTACTACATTTCAAAATGAATATTATTATAATTTTAGTTATAATTTTGTTATATTTTTTGTTTTTTAATATGTTTGTGGATAGTCACACTTGAGTCAGAAGTCTATCTTTACTTTCTTTGAACTGTTATGTAGTGTTTTTTGAATTTTAGTATATTGAACATTACTGTTATAAACAGCTCCACTGTGCGTGGCCGAAATGACCCAAATGCCTGTATGCAAATGATCAGGTTCGTGATATATTTAATCCCGTGATTTTTCCTTATAACTTTGAAATTAAGAGTTTATATTTGAAAATATTTTTTTTGTTAACAAAAAAAAAAAAAAAGGTAAAAAATGTAAAACTGGATATTATATTATTTTAAACACATCGTGCAAATAACTGGAACCGCAAGTGACTCGAAATCAGTTGCTTCGGAAAGCTCAATCAAACAGGCTTATCGGGATAAGGTCGCCCGCGGTATGAAACTCGCGGGCCACGTTCCCTTCGGATTACTTCGCTGCCCTTTCGCGTTTCTGCCCTAAGCTGCTTCGGCTTCTTCGGCGATCTCCCGGAGGTAACGCATCTTCCCTTTTTTTTTTTCCGTTTCTTCTCCATTTTCTGGCCGCGCTCCCTTTCTTACGGACCCCTGCCCTCCCTCGATCCAGCCCTAACAGCTTCTTCGGCTTCTTCGGCTTCTTCGGCTTCTTCGGCTTCTTCGGCGACCTTCCAGGTAAACGCATCTTCCTATTTTTTTATTCGTTTCTTCTCGGCAATGAAACATGCTAGTAATTTAAAATAACAGACTCGGTAATTTCAAAAAATATTACCTGGTCGTCATGAAGATTAGCTAATTGATTTGCTTGATTCTCCACATTAGCAATACCATTCTCCAGAGAAATAAACCGAGGTAAAGGCCTTCTCGAACATTTGGTCTTCAAGAACTGCACCACTGACTGCAGAAACCTGCATACTTGTGAATAAATTTGTAAATTCTTCCTCACAAATGTCAAGTTCATATATTTTCTTCTGCAGTTCAGAAGAAAGATATTGTTCCCTCAAGTATGATGCTACCTGTAAATCTATTGGGGTCAATTCTTCTATTTGTTTCATAAGTTTAACTTGTCAATTTCTACTTCTATTACTCCTAAGGTGTTGATGCGTGTAATCCAATGGGGAGAAATTTGCATACATGCCTCGTTTGACTCAACTGTTAATGACCATGTGTCATTGGTAGACAATATGCACTTGTATATGCAATTTGATGGGACAACGGTTAATCTGAGCCTCAAATCTGTCATTTTCCTTCAGCTTTTCAAATTATTGGAGAAAAGCAATTGGGACCTTTGTTTGCAATATTGCTGAAGCTGTAACCTGTTTAGTTTCATTTTATTTCTATGTAAATTGGATTTGAATGATGCTTAGACTTACAAATGATGCAAAGCAATTGGGAAATCACTGCATCATCACGTTAACAATGCAGTACATATCAACGGATCTGCTTTGATGATGGAGCAGTGAAGAAATTAACAAATGAAGAAATTAACAAATGAAATTAACAAATGCATGTAGCTTCTTGATTTAATAATCCCATACAACAAATGCGTGTTGCTTCTTGATGCCGTAATATGAGCTGTTTTTTTTTATATGCTGAATGCGAAGCATTCATTGCTTAAGCTTAGTTTATAACTTCCTCTATCACCATTTTTTATCTTGCTGTTAATACCTCGGATAAGAACTGTGCAAATGCATAAGAATTGTGTGGCAAGCTCTGGCATAGTGATGTTGCAACATTTAAGTGGTTTTGGTTATTCTTTTTATAAAGTTAATCGATTTCGGATATAGGATCACTTGAGAAAGAAGGAATGCTACGTCTTTTAATTTATAGCTGTGAAGCATCATATAGGAAATTGGATAGTTGCATCACGAACTGTAAATGCATAAGAATTGTGTGATTTTGATTCAGATAAGAACAGTGTAATTGCATAAACTTTTATGAAATGTTGAAGTTGGAGCCAACTTTGTCCAAGCCAAACGGTTTGGATAGAAATTTGTTTGTAGAAGTCTTTCTAGCTACTCAACATGTCACCAATAATACTTTTGATTATACTAGCAGTCATTATTCAAATTTCTGTCTTTCTCCCTCTCTCAAGAGAAATATAATCGCTCATTACCATGCTGTCAATTGACAACCACTATCTCTCATGTAAGATAGCTGAAAGAAGGATTCACTCATTGCCATGCACCCATTAAAGTATTTGTTTGAAGTTGTTGTATTCAAGTATTTTTATAAGGAAATAATAGTTATGTTTTCCTTTTTTATAATAGTTAATACTAATATATCCTTACCATGCATATAGAAGGTGGTATGTATGTAAAAATATGCATCGATGATTTTTTAGTTTGCTCAAACCATTGCCTTTACATATATACCATCCGATTCCTACATATTTACACATCTAACACATAAATGTGATGTTGGGCTGATTATTTAAGTTGAAAGAAAGATTGACTTAATATGATTGCAAATCTTCCAAAAAAAGAACAAAGTGTGACAGAATTATAATAAGAATACATTTATTCAATCAACAGACATACTACTGAATGAAAATTATAAGAGTAATTGCAGAAACTTAAGCCAAAAACATGAAATTTATTAATAATAAGGTTCCAATATACAGTACTGATTACAACATCTTTAGATCAAGCTTGTTCAATACAATTCTGACTTCAACAGAAAAACCCAGATGACCATCCCCTATTGATAAGGATTGAGTTGAACTCATTCTTTCAGTGATAGAATACATATGAAGAACAATAGTTGTACAAAAATATTAGATAATTAATTTCCCTCTAGATTATATAATCTTTAAAAGGCATTTATATACACACCACACAATTTCATTCTGTTTATTTTTCCATCTGTAAGTAAATGACAAAGGGAAGAATAGAGTTTTATTTGCAACAACTTGTATCATCATTTTTATTTTCTTGGTCTCACAAGCATCAGGTTCCATTCCAATGGATGTAGATATTAAATTGCATTCCTAGATTCCATTAAAATTATTTGCGTCTTGTAATATATCCAGTGATTTCTTGAATTTATCACAGATTGTTTAATATATAGGTTGTGCTGCATTTATTTCATTTATCTTTATTAGCGTGAATGCTTCACAAGATATTCTTATGATTGTAGGGAAGTAGATATTTTAATGCATGCCATAGAATTAGCATGTAGTAGTTATTTTCCTGGTATATCTTGCACGGAAGTGTGTGTTAACATAGTAATCTATTTATAAATTTTTTCTCTTAGCCATAGAACTTAGCAACTGCTTTCCTTTTTTTGATTTAACTAACTTCAGTTTAAAGGTCCTAACAAATTTCATGCCTCTATTCCCATCAGCTTCAGTTGCAACGATTCATGTCTACTGGATGCTGGCATAGGCAGTTGCTAAGTTCTGGCTTGTAGTTTGTAGATATCTACACATATAATCCCTTAAAACGTGTGTGCAAGGTGGAGTTAGACATGTAGTTGAATATTTTTTTTTTGGAATATTTATACCCAAAATGGTCTATTTATGATAGTTTAATCAAGTGTAGAAAATGAACTGATAATATTGGTAAATAAAATTTAGCATTGAAGGATAAGTAGAATATTGATAGACCAAAAGTAAGAAGATTAAAATTTGTACAAAAATATTTATTTAGAATTAGTTTATTATCTCATACCAAAATAAATGGTGTAAATCTTCCAGTTTTATATTCTTATATCAAATTGAATTGGGTATCACAACTTGAGAACGTCGCTTCTGTTTCAACTGTTTTCCAACCGGAAAATGTTGCTACTTGCTCGGGGTTCTGCCGTGTCACATCTGGCCAACGTCCCTCGTGACATGCTTCTACATTGTAAAATGAACATTGTCATTTTTTTACTTGTAATTTTAACATGTTATGTTTTTTTAAAATTTTCATGATACTCACTATTAAGTGAAGTGTATATCCTTTTTATAATGTTATAAAGAGGTTTTATTGGTTCTAAAATATCTAATGCGTAGACATTGCTATTTTGTTGAGAAAATTACAACTTCTGATTGCCAGATTGTTCATTTACTTTAAAAAATCTGCAAATCAGCTGTTTTCAAAACACATAAACCAATCAGTTAAACATCTTATTCAAAGCAGGAACATAATGATCATTTATACAAAATTAGCTGTTTTCCAAACACACAAACCAAACAGTCAAACAACTTATTTGGATCACTTGTTGTTCAGCAACTTATCAGGATAAACAACTTATCTGGATAAGCCTTGTTAGATTATCGACCAAGACATCGTGAACATACTGAAGGCTGATGTAGGATCTATCAAACATTGACCTCATGATAGATTCATCATCGTTCGATGAACTGTATTCAACCAAAATAGAAGGTATCATTCTTGTTATAACATGAGTTAACTGTAAATGTGTGTCAACCATTTCTTAAATTTCCTCCGAAAAAGTCCCCCTAAAAAATGTTGCATTGCTGAATTAAAATTGATGCAATTAGAAATCAGTGTAGAATTAAACTTAATGCAAAGCAAATAAATATAAATAAATGTATTTGATAACCTGCATTTTGTCAGTAAGTAGAAGAGTCATACATCAAAGTACTTAATCGACAAAACAAATTTATGATTCATGCGGGAATAACCGTTAACAATTTTTTGCATAGCTACAACTGTAGTTAATCAACATAAAAAAATGAAATCCAATTGTGCTTTGATGCAACTTATCTAAGACAAATTATATTAAAAAATGAATTCCTATGGTTGTGTTTTCTTCTTACTATTTCTGAATCCCGTTGGAAGTGTGCTAAAAAGATTTGGACTATAACAACTAAACATGGTAGGTTAAAGTTCATAAAACATGAGAACTAGTCAAAAGAAAAAGAATGTCGTGACGCTTGGCCAAACATTCAATGGTGGTGAATGGAGAGTGACGCTCATACCGTTGTTGAAGTTGTTCTGCGTTTTTGTTAACTGTATGAAGCAACACTTTCAGGTTCGGTATATCTCATCATCTTTTAGTAGGTTGTTTGTTAAGATGGACTCTCGGGTTTGATTGTTTGGTACCGCTCGATTGATCGAATACTTCTCGCATGCTGACATCGTGTCTAATTGAAAGTATGGTTCTGAGTCTGTTACATGCAATTCATTTATGTAGCTTACTCCATTTATGGCCATAAATTTATTATCCGGCCTAATAACTTTCACTTCTTTCATCTCCTCCAGAGAGGAGTCGGGTTTGGAACTAATGACTCCAACACCGATTGCAATATTTTCAGAACAAATTCTTTAGAAAATATCATACCGATGAAAAATATTCATCCGATAGAGTTTCAACTTTGTGTCAACCTACAAATTTTTTTTTCAAAACACTTACTATAAATTTGATTAATTTCAATTGTGCAACTGATATGATATCTCACCTTTATAGTTTATTTCCATATTTCATTAGTTGTTATTGGTAGGTGCATATCTTCAACCCAACCCCAGCCACTGCAGTTAGATGATTGATACACCGCTCCAAAATCTACTTTCATATTTTTGAAGCCAGTCATAACCATTGGTTTAGTATAAGTGGTGTCTAATAGCCTGAATAATGCTTCGACAGCGTCAACCCAAGAATCTCCCCTCATTTTGCCTTTTATGATATGTTCACGTTGGAATTGTTCGAGCAACAACTCCACAAGAACATTTTTGTGTTCTTGAGTCCATTTTGGCAATCTAGTGGCACTTTTTTGTTTTCTGGTATGGATGGAAATTTTCTGATCAGGCTATGGGTTTGAACCGGGGCCACCACATATCGACTTTTGTTTTAGAAATTTCTTCATCACTACAGAATGTTTAACATTAAACAAATTATTTTCAAAGAAAAAAACATTTGTATGATCATTTTAAGTCTATAGATTAGTGATGAAGTAATACCAATATTTTGTTTGTTTTCTCTTATTTGTTAAGCGTATCTGAGATATTGTATGTAACTGACATTTGACGATTCATGATCTCTTAAAATATCATTTTTCATATTTGCATGGTTTAGTTTTTTATGAACAATTGTATTGTTACATTTATCATTTGTTGTCATTGCTCACAACCTCTTCAGAGTTACTCATATTCAGTTAGTCCTAACTTTTTTAAAAAATATCACTAAGGTCATTAAGGTATAAACATATATTTTCAATGATCTTATACTTCAATTTGCAAGCCAAGAACAATAAAATTAATTAAGTCTTTAAGGTAAAGTTTTAAACAATACTAAACTAATTTCAAAAAGTCAAATACATCAAGAGAAGGAAGCATCATCATCTCGCTATTAAAATAATTTTAAGAGAAAAAAAAGAGATACTTACACAAAGCACTAAACTAATACAAATTATTTCCTTGATTTGACTCAATATGATTGGTATGATTCCCCATGCTATGATGCTATTTGCTTTATGCAGGTTTAACTAAATAGTTTGCTAATGCAACTTTTCAAACAAAAAGAACACACATATAAAGTGATATATTTCAACACAAATTATTAATATCATAAAGATATATTTTAAAACAAAATTAGTGGAATGGCACCAGGATTCACCCCGCCACTTTTTTATTTTTCACTTTTATAGACCCTCAGCCGAATCGACTGACTGCTAACCCCTATCCATATTGTTGGCTTGGCCTCCTTCTCTCGTTTGCAAGACTTCTGTCTTCTTCCCCGATCTTTTGAGCTGCGAGGGAAGATTTTTGTCCTCCCTTCTGTCGTTCGGGCTGTGAGGATCTTTTCCTCCTTCGGTTTTGTAAGCCAGTAAGGCTCTTCTTCTTCCTCCGATCATTGGAGCTGCAAGGTTTCTTTCTTCTCCGATCAAACCGCAAGAAACCACAATACCTGGTAAACCCGAAGCCATATTTCCTTATTCTATTAAACATAATTGTTCACAGATCCTTTTATACATCTCTAATGTGTGTGAATCGCATGCGTTAGGGTTTGGATTGCTGTGGGTTCGGATCCTTAATCCTTTACTTTGGCTTTCTTGATTTATATTTTGTGGATGATTTTTTTTACTTTGAGTGTTTGAATCACAGCATATCTTCTCATTAATTGATTTAGAAGATGCTAGCTTTTCTTTTAGATTACTCTTTAGAGTCATCAAGCATGGTGTTCTTGGTCTCTTTCAATAATTGTAAATTACAATTCATTGAAATTAATGCTAGAGGGTGTTCAATCAGGACCATTTATGATCAGCTTGAATTTCATCTTTCAGTTTTCTAGGGCTTGAAATGCATGTTTTGAATTATATGTTTCAAATGATATTTATGTTTAGAAAGAATGCTTTGATGCCTATTTGTGATTTATGTGATCATATCAAAATGCACGAATCTGATTTGGGAAAGGATTGTGAAAGATTTTTGGTTCTAGCCATTCATGACTGGGATTCGGTTGAAATGGTTTGTAACCATCTAAAATTTGCAAGATCTGTTAAAAGACATTTGTTTGATATCTATATGTGCATATTTTTCATCTATTGCAATTTTATTTTCCCTTAAACCTTGTTAAAATTCTATTGAGAACCTGTCAACTGGACAATCCCTTACATTTGTTTGAATGTTAAGGAAATTTTGCCCATATATAATCCTATAATTTTGGTGTTCAAAATCTGGTACGAGAACAACACATTAAATTTTTTTAGAACTTGTTCAAATACTCTTGTATTTTCTCAAGGAAATTGCCAATGATCCTTCATCTTACGTGTACAAATGATTGCTACCTTGTGCTACTGTCATTTCAACATTTGGGAAATTTAGATGCATATCATACAATTTCTCTGAGTTTACATATCAAACAACTAGACTTCATTATCTTTTTACATACATACCACTTTACTTATGCATGGGAAGTTATATTTGTAGTATCTTTGACATGGTATGAAAATTTAGGTGGTGGTGATGTGAATAACAAAGTTTTGGCCTTGTGCGAATATGTAGGAATTAAGGTGCTTGATTGTATTGTTTGGTGTATTTCTAGGCATCTTTGAGCTTCTTCTTGTTGTTGATGGCTCACGTGAGCATGTTCAGGAATTCCTTAATTATTTCAGCTATGCATTATGGTGTGTTTTACTTGAGTCTGGTTTGCATACTTTTAACGCTGGAAAGCTAGCTGTCTGTTTGTTTTTACAGTTTAAAAGCAGCTGTTTGGCAGCTATTTCTGGATAAATGACCATTCTGCCCCTATGCGGTAATGCTGTTTAAAACAGAACTGTCATAGCATAATGCTTAATACTTGAGAAGCAAAAAAATTACTTCAAAATAGTATAAAAAATAAGATAAAGACATCACATAACAGTGCGTACCAAATATACCAAATTACATTTTTTTGTTAGATCTTCATGCAAACCACCCAAATGATGTGTATTCACATAATGATCATGCCACAACCAATATAGACCCTAACTTAAAAATATTCAACATCAGATTGTTGTTATCCCCAGGCAAGAATGAATTTTTTTTTTCTTGCAGCTAGCCAAACCAAAAATCGGGCCACCAAAGAACTGTAGCATTCACATCCAATCCACACATCCATACCACCTAACAAACATTTTCAAATCTAATATCACAAATCCAACAAACAAGGTGTTCACATATATTGCAGAAAATGTGTTTACCGCAAGCTAACAGAGGAGAAAGATGATGAGAAATAGGTAGCGTGAGAAACGCGGGAGAAGATTTGACAAACCAGGTGGCATGAGTAGCTTGGGAGAAGAGGAAGAGGGGGGAAGGTGGGG
>NW_018164801.1:72749-97270 GCF_001263595.1 Phalaenopsis equestris
GGGGGGGGGGACGGATCTCAGCTTGCCCCCTGCGTAAAGAGCTGAATGAGGAGGAAGAAGAGTTAGGGCGGGATCACAAACAGGGAGGCACCATGGTAAAAGGCCGAAGGAGAAAAGCGGGTCGTGGGGTAGAATCCACGGCCCGCGTTTAAGGAAAAAGGCGGGGGTACCGCGGTTGCCCTCCCGCCCCAAACCCAGGAAAAGTGCGGCGCCCCATCACGCTGCTCCTCTACCTTCGCCCTAAACGGGGCAAGAAATATTGTGTCATTAAAAGTTGGATGGTATGAATATAAACCCTGGAAAATTAGTGATCACATATATGAAAGCTTAGAATTGAGTGATGTGTGTATCCTACAATGTTTGCATGCTAATGTCCTCCACAAAGGGGTTTTGATTGTGCCAAATTTGAAAGCTTGACGATTTCAATCATGAAAGTATGAAATGTTGATGGTTTCGCTCATGGAAAATTCGAGACATTGCGGTTTAATTTTTGTTGGAAATAAATGAGGGATGAGTTTCATGACCACCATCTTGTTTGTGTTGTTTATTCTAAAAATAACTTTTGGAGTGGCAAGTATGTTCTTCCTTTGCTTGCTTACAGCATTCAGTTATTTATGTTTTTCTTGATGATATGACAATGTTATTCTTTTTCCTTTATTCTATTCATTTTATTTTTATATTTGAGAAGAAACCTCAGGGTAGCGAATGTAAGACATATGTTTAGGATGAAAATTTGTGACATGATTAATACATTCATTTAACGAATACACCTTTTTGGACTAAAAAAAAAAAAAATCTCTTTTGAAGCTTAACAAATTCACTTGAAATTACCAAATGAAAAATTAAAAAATATCTTCTCTCCAATTCTTTCAGAGGTTGGAGACTTGTGGCTCCTCCTTTAGGATGACACACTTATGGCATTCTTTGTCAGGGCATTTCCTCGATTAATCTGCAACTTGGGAGAGCTTCTTGGCTCCTTCGATAATACTCTATTTTTGATAAACTCTTGATATTTTCACACTTGTCTCTTAAAATTTACATATACATATCAATGAAATTCTTCAAAAAAAATTTCAAATTAATCTTCATGAATCAAAAACAAAAAGAACTCTTATAAATTTTTTTTCCACAGAAATCCAAATCAAATGAAATTTTACCAAACAATCAAATATAAGCATGCTTGTGCTTAATAAAGTTGATTATTAATGAGGGCTAAAATAATTTTATTCTAAAAAATTCAAAGATTTGTTGAGAATTGAGAAATGGACTCCTAAGCATCCGTAAAAGGATGCTGCTGCATTTTCAAAATCAGTTATCGATGAATTATTGGCTATATACTTCACTAAATTTTTTTTAGCAGTAAGGCTGCGTACAAACGACTTCTTTGTAAATTCTTATGTAAGGTTGTGTACATCTACTTTTTCTTAGACCCTATATTAGCCAGAGCTTCAAGCACTAGGTTTGCTTTATTTTCCTCTTAAAATTTAGCTTTACAGTCTGAACTGGTAATCTATTTTAACGAGTTATGCTTTTAATAGTAGATTCCAAATGCTTGGGACCGTGCGGAATAGTGAATGCAATTTTGGGATTGTTTTAATTGTGCGACCATACATAGTGATTTTAAGCTCCCGTGTAGAATGATGAAAGCTTGTTTTGCAGTTATGATTTATCTTGTTTTTTATTTTAAAATACTCCGCAAATGATTTGATTTTTTGTGCATATTTGTGGTACTTTTCGCATTTTTTTATTCATTTTTTCAGGTGGACGAAAGTGGGGCCAATTGTTTAAGTTATATGCTCATTTCTACTTTAGATACTTCCCGTTGAAATTATCTACCTCATTGTTTCTTTTTTTATTTATTTTTGGCTCTGTATATGGCAGTTTTAATTTGTCGCACAATTGGCAGGTAAAAAATGGATTCTAACAGGCGCCAGGGAGGGATTCAACAACTATTAGCTGCAGAACAAGAAGCCCAGCAAATTGTCAATGCTGCTAGGAACGGTAAGCTCAACACCAGGCGCCCCCAGGATAATGATTATCAACAAGCTTTTGAATGCATAAAAAAAAACCTAATGACACGGATGCATTATCTTAAATGAAAATTTTCTTCTATTACTATTTTCACACTATTTATTATTTTCTGCTCTTATAATCTCTGGCTAATTTCTATTCGTAATTTTAGGCTAATTTCCAGTGCATTGCCAGCTAATTTTTTACGGAAATACTAAGCATTTAGTAATGCTGAAGTGTTTGTAGGCTTAGCTCAAGAATACATTGTAGGTGCTAATTTACATTTTTAATGAAATAGAAATAGTTTAAATTTAGGCAAAACACAATGAAGTATGTGACATGTTTTATACTTTAGGCTCATGAATGTATGCAAAGTAGTATGCTATATGGTTATCGAATTCCATCAGTAATGCTGGATGCCTGCATTCATATCCATATTGATACTGTTTCATTACACATTAAATCTGTGCTTGAATAAGTTTGATTTCAACCGACCAAGTTCTTGAACTGAACCTAGCATATCTTTCCAAACGTAGATAGCAAGGTGTGAGGATTGGGAGTGCAATGAAGCCCACGTTTTCACATGAAGGGCTTGCGGCTATATGAAATCTCAACTTGGAAGTTGCTGTGAAAAAAATGTTGTTTAAATGCTAGTGTTTTAGAAACAGTTGATTTTTTTTTTGAGAAATTCAATTTTGAAAGTACTAATCTATGAATAAATATTATTTTTTGGTTGTGTTTAATATAGTTTTTAATATAAACTAAAAATAAATATTATTGATTAAAAAGAGAATCCACTAATTAAATTTTTTTTTTATAGCCTTGTACAAAAAATTGATCTAATTATTTGTTGTATATATATATCACTGATTAATCAATATTAAAGATGAATGGTTGCTGATGGTAGGTAGAAATTAAATATTTCCTTAGTAGAATGTGGAAGGCCGAACGGGAATACGGGATTAGCATAGCAGCCAGCTTCCTTTGATAAAGCCAGCCGCCGGTTTAAACAATGATTCGCAAACGCGCCAATCAAAAGGACGCGGAGGGAATGCGGTTCAAAAATTGGCCGATAAGTGTCCCAAACGCATTCGAAGTGTAATCACTATTGGAATCAAAGGAGACAATATTAGTCAAAACTTGAAGCTTGTTCAGATTTTGACTTAATTTGAAATTTCCTGGAGTCATTTTGAGTTGACCTGCAAGTTTGATTCTTGGTTAAAAAATAAAACCTTAACTAATTTCAATCCTAGGTTGGCTCACTCAAAATATCGTCCCTTTCAGATCAAAACATATATTGGTATATATAAATTTTATATGCATGTATATTCATATTCAATTCAATTATTTTTGTGTATTTCTTTTACATGAAAATTCTACAAAACACATTAAACAATATTTGAAATCAATTTAAGCTAAATCAGATTTTAGTTTGGGTGAAAATATCCTCATATTCATGACTTATGTTAATGATTTTGATACAATCAATCTCGACCCAAACTACAATTTGAGTTTAATTCAATTTTGAGTTCTAATCAGAATTGACTCGCAGAAACTCTACTCAATGCCAACCTTAGTGGGAATGGATTAAGGTTTTGAATTTTTAACTTGCATGGAATAGTTTTAACTTTTATGATTAATCATGATTCTTGTAATGGCATTCTATTATGTTGCCATTTTTTGTCAAAATTCACAAAATTGGTCTTGAGCTTGCAAGCAGTTGCTCCCTTATCCCTAGCAGGCTAACCCTACGCTCATTGCACCCATTTAGCTCTCTGTCTCTCTTGCGGACTGCTACTGTTTGCCTTTTTTTGAGCTTCATCCCTTTTTCTTGTTGCTGCTGTGCTCGGTAACTTTGCTCTGATTGTTGCCTGGTCTTAAATTAGTCATCTTTACTGTACCGTGTATTGCGTCCCACTTTCGTTGTCCCAAATTTCGAATGGCAGCTTTCCTCCACCTTTCTTTATAGAGCCTGACTGCCATCTTGCTTATTATTGCTTATTCACTCTCTTTGTCGATGCGTCTTGATGTTGGCATCATGTTTACACCATTTGCTTTTTCTTTATTCATTCTTCTCCAGCTATCGCATTTGGATGACACAACGGTTAGTGCTGGTCGTCCTGTTCATTATGCCAGTTCTCTTCACCTAATTTTTACTCAGCTTCCCAAGTCCTGTACTCTCCCTTTCTTCTTTGTTGATGTTGTTTGGTGGAAGGGTTCCTCATAGTTGGACTCACGTATCTTTTTATTTTTATTCATTGTACATGACCTGAAATATGTTAGGTGCAAGTTTACCTACACGTCCACTCATATTATATAGTAAACTAGCTTTCATTTTCTTAGAGGAAATATGTTTATATAGTAGCTTTATTTTTCTACACTTTGTTGGTAAATTTGTCTTTGATCGCCTAATCTTTGAGATTATCTGGTCCTTTTGGTATGATCTTTTTTTAGGCTACATTTTTGTTGGAGTTCATCGGTTTCACATTCTGATCAAACTATCTTTGGAAACAAATTACTGTAGTCTTTTCTCTTGCCACGCATATTATGTGAATGACCTACAAATGTGATTGCTGAAGTGTTGTCCATATTTAACAATTTCTTAGAATCTTCCTGTTACCCATGTTTGGGATGTTTTTTCGTAATCCCACTAAATTGTTCCACAGTATATGGCAAATCAATAAAAGTGGATTATGCCACAATTAGACTCACTTGATCTCCTGTGGCTGGTTTTTTTTTTGAGATGGGCATTTCTTACACTTAGGTTTAGTAGGTGCTCATTGTCACTTCGTCGTGCAGCTATCGGTGAAAAGTGGGATTTGAATACTCTCAAATTGCAATTCTTATAAATTTTTGTACATTATTTATTTATTTTTTTGAGACCCATTTGGAATTAGGAAAATCATTCTCTAGGGCTCATGTTATTGGATTTAGCTCTTCTGATCACAACACAGGCACACTAAATTTTTGTGTTGTAAATATCTATGAGCAAATGGAGCCAACTAGCATTTTGGGTGATGCTTCTTGCTATAGTAATGCTCAAGTTACAGCATCTAGCAAAAAAAAAGAATCTAGAGTAATATTCAAATCATACAAGTTATAGCATGTCATTCATAAATGCGCCCCATAAGGTGTCATTGTGGACCCTCTCAGTAACGCTAATCAGACTGACCTAAATTGTGGCTCAGTTTGATGCTAAACTTACATATTTGCATTAATAAACGTTGAAAAACTTAGTACATCGGTAAAAAAAATTATGTTTCATTCTTTCATGAGTTGTGCTTCTGTAGAGTCTTTCAACCTTTTTACAAATAATCCCTATATTTCTTCTATATTTCTTATTTTCAATTAGAAACTTTCAACAAAAGATACAAATTTCAACACTCTCGCGTAAGATAGGCAAAAGATATCCACTAAGCCCATCTTGTCACATAATCTAGACAAATCGAATGAACTAAGTCCTTTAGTGAGGCAGTTAGTCACTTGCTCTCCAGTGGCAACAAGACTTATAGCTCCATTAACATGTTATTCAACTTTTTTCTTGATGAAGAATCTATCAATCTCCACTTGTTTGGTTCTATCTTGTTGCACTGGGTTGTTGACAATGTTAATTACTGACTTGTTGTCACAGTATAACTTCATTTGAGTTTCGTGATCCACCTTGAGCTTGACCAACAAGGCTCTTAGCCACATCATCTCGACAACTCCTAAGACCATGGACCTGTACTCTACCTTTGTTGTTAACCTCGCTACATATTATTTCTTGATCTTCCAAGGGAACAAGTTGCCCACTACTTGTGATAATCATGCCATCAACATACACAACAGTAATGCGACCACCATTTTGATGAAAGAAATCCTTATGATCAACATTGATCTGTTGATATCCCATGCCCACCATAGCTTTTATAAACTTGTCAAACCAAGTCGAGGAGACTACTTAAAGCCATAAATCGACTCCCTGAGCCTTCACACCTTACCCATTGTTTGACCTGTATCAAATCCTGGTAGTATTTCCATATCACCTTCAGTAACTTGCAATGAAGAAAAGAATTCTTTATATCGAGTTGGTGTAACCTCCACTCACCATTCACAGTCAGAGAAAATAGTGTCCTCATTGTGCTCTTCTTTGCCACCGGTGCAAAGTTCTCGTCATAATCAATGTCATATGTCTGAATATACTCTTTCATCACTAATCGTGTCTTGTAACGCTTCACCTTTCCTTTCAGATTGTGTTTTACTGAAAAGATCCACTTGCACTCAATTGCTCTTTACTTGTTGGTAATGACACTCTCCCACGTCCTGTTCTTATCAAGAGCACTAAGTTCCTCCAGCATGACAACCTTCCTCATTAGATCCTCCCTAGCTACCTGCCAACACTTAGGTATAAAGATAATGTCTAACGATGCAATGAATGCTAGGTGTACAGGTGATATGTTAGAGTATGAGATAAATTGAGCAACGTCATGTGAGAAACCCAACCCATCAGGAGAATAATTGGTAGATTTTTTTTTTAATTGTTGGGACCCACCATAGATCTCTAAAGACTTCTATCTAAATAATCATATACGCATTCAAAAAATAATATACTATATCTAAAGAAAGAAATAATATCTTAGAATGGATCTAACAATTCGGTCAAGGAAAATATTTGGGATTAATGGATCTGTGGAACCATATTTCTTCCCTTACTTTACAAGTATAAGATAAAGTTTATTTTAATTTTGTGGTCTAGTATCCCTATGAGGGGGCTCCCTCATAGTTGATTACATCTCAAGAATTACCCTTGAGAATACTTTCGATTAAATTTGTCGTATATATTTACTATTCAATAATGAATGTTTATGAGATACTAGATTAGAAGAATCTGATAAAAAGTTAAGATTGGACATATGTTGACTTCACTTGAGTTTCAAAAACTTTAACCTTTAGGGTTGAGCCCACCATTTGACAGTTAAAGTAATGTAAAGCTTGAATCAATGGATGAGGTTTGAGAAACAATTTGCAACATTTGATAGTTAAAGTGATATAAAACTTGAATCAATGGATCAGGTTTGAGAAACAATTTGTGTTTGTGTTGGAATTGAATTGGTTTGGATTTAGAATTTGAATAAGTTTGAGATTGGAATTGGATTGAGTTTGGATTTGGAATTGGTTTGTGTTTGGATTAATTCAATTAAGTTAAGTTTTAGTTTGATTGAGGTGAATTGATTTAAGAGATATCCTAATCTAAAGGGTAGGAAAAGTGACAAGATTTCTAGATGGAGGTGAAACCCTAATTTAAATATCTCTAAATATGAAATTATAAGCAACCTAGCCTAAATTTAGGAGTAACACACCCGGTGAAGATGCCCATGATTTTTTCATCGTCTCGGGTACATTGGTAGCCTCAGATTATTAACCACCAGAATAACAAGAGTTATCCCTTATCGTCATAACAATGTCTTAAGGTAGTCCTTCTTGTTATGCATGTAGTTGTATCTTCGTCTATAGTATGAGCTACTTCATTCTAGTTTACTCATAGTCTTTGAGGGTTGTTCGGTTTGTTTTATATGTCCTAGTCCTTAGTTCTAATTTATCGGGAGAACTTAATAACTAACCCAGGCTTCTAGGCTGGACTAATCTAGGGTATGTGTATGGTACTAGCTTTTCATCTACGTTTGCTACCCTACAGTCATAGTTTGAAACTACCTAAGGTGTGGTTATAAAAATTAGGTTGGTAGTTTTTAATTATCTTTAGATTTTAATAATTCATAGTGATTTATTTTCTCCTAGAAAACGTCAGTCATGCTGACAAATCAAGATGTTATTTGATTATTTTTTCGTTCTAGGTGAAGTTTTGGTAAAATTGTCAATCAAGCATTGTTTTTAATCATATATTTCAATTTTCTTCCTAAAGTTTCGTTCTCCCTCCCCAGGTTTCAATTGTGATTAAGAAATATATTCTCAACAAATGAAGCTCAATTTCTTAATTTGAATTTCTCATAATAAAGATACATATAAATTTATATTAAAGTAATAAAAAAAATTCTTTTCATACAAAAATATTTGGATTTTCTTGAAAATAGTTGTCATTCAAAAGTATTTGAGAATATAAATTTATCTTTATTATGAGTTATTTAAATTAGGATAACCCGAGACTTAGGGCGCGTTTGGAGCTGCTATTGTTTTTCCAAGAAGCTGCTGTAAAGCTACTTCTTGGAGAGCTATCAGAAAGCTGTTGATGAAAAAATAAGTGTCTGTTTGAAGGATCTGTTGTACTGTTCCTGTTTGTGATGAGAAAGACTATTTTGAGCTTATGTACGTAATAGATTCAAATAAGTGCAGTTTTCATAATTTTCAGAACTAAGGGTTTGTTTGGGGCAGCTATTGATTATTTATAATCTACTGATAAATAAATTATTCTGATAATCTGCAGATTATCAGAATAATTTATTTATCAGTAGATTATGACGACTTATTCAAAATAATTTATGAATAATCTACTGTTTGTGACGACTTATTCAAAATAGTTTATTGGTAGTTATGACTGTATAAATGACTTTCCTGCCCCTGTTTGGTAAAACTGTTTGGGGCAGCTTATTTAGAATAACTTATTGGTAGTACAGAAGCATATAGTGCAGAAACATAAAATAATCACAGATCAGTTTGAAAAGATGAAAAACAGTTCTAATACTCTCGTGAGTAAAAAAAAAGATAAAGACATGTACAAGTACAATGAGAAATATTAAAATATTCAATTTCAAACTCTAACTACGTTTGTCCTCAGCTGCACTATCAAACTGGGAAATGTCGGCTTCCCATCATAAAAATAAACCTTCATAAAAGGAAAAATTTCTAAAATGAACAAACAACAGTGTCCAAATTTGCTCATAAAAAAAATAAAAAATGTTTACACAAATGAATTATGTGGTTCGGTCAAAGACCTACATCCTCAGTAATGTATCAAACATGTTTTATTATGCAATTGTGGAAGGTTACATAGCTATGATTCTCAATGGAGAATATTACAACTGAAGTACATGTGTAACAAATAAACAATAGACATTTTTCATATACTGACTGACTGGTATTAAAAGACATCCAACTGAAGTACATGTGTGACAATAAAACAATACACATCTTATATTTGATATGCACCTTCTCATACATGTCGTGAAATCCAATTCCACCTGAAGCAACTGCCGAATTATTATGCATTTCCATCAACATAAAAGACCAATGCAAACCGAAGCTCTAAAGACCAATACAACTCGTAGGTCTAAAATATAAGTAGTGTATTTTCTTTCTATCCTCAGCATCAAATGAAGCTAGAAAACCCCATAAAAATATGCCAACCCGATGCTCTAAAACCCAACAGAAATAATTCATCAACACATAAATGAAAGTGAGATAATTCATGCACTAAAGAACATTCAAAGAATTGCAGGTTATGTATGTAAATGCTCGGTGATATATTTTTTAACTAAAGAGCAGAGTATCAAAAGTGGATAGCATTCCATAGATAGCTTGCATTTCATCTCAACACCAAAGCCATAGACATATCTTGCATTTCATCTCCAAGGCCAATAAATTCCCAATTATACAACTGAGCAACATTCAAAGAAAAGCCCCATGATATATTCTCTAACTGGAATGTATCTAAATGCATTGCAAATAAATTCCCCATTACAATTCTCCTCTGTTCTTTTGGTTTTCTCACAAAAATTTCATTAGGATAAGCATATCTTATAAGATATTTATATGTAGAATGTTGCATGAGCTTGATAACAAGTTGATATAGAATAATCAGAGTATCAATTTAAATAACAGACTAATTCTTCATTTAATTTTGGGGTTTTAAAATTGAGTTTATGGTCCAGGTTATGGTCTAATATGAAATTGAGTGAATCTGAAATTGCTTGGCTCGAATCTGGCCCGAAAATTAAATATGTCTGAAAGTCCACTCCGAACATGACTCGTCTTCAACCTGTTGACCTGACCCGTATAAGCCATTTAAAATGAAGCATAGGAGTAATTAATGCTCAATTCAGGCCAAACTCGGGTTGACTTTGAGCCATTTTTTGTTCGATTGGTCAACCCAAACTCGACCCGAAAGATTAAATGGGTTAGGATTCGTAACCTAAAACTAAACTGAAAAATATTTGGGTCAACCTGAATTTAAATTTTTTGATTCGAGTTCAAGGCAGGTTGGTGTGTTGGGTCAACTTTTGACCCCCTTAATTTAATTAACTTCATTTACTAGTTAGGTCTATTGTACCATCTCCATTCGTTTGGGCATTCTTGTGTTAGTTGTTACATTCCGTCAACCTTCTTTGTTAACATCTTCTTTATGTCCAGCAAAAACGGCGAGGCTGAAGCAGGCGAAAGAAGAGGCGGAGAAAGAGGCTGCTGAGTTTCGTGCCCAGCTGGAGGCTGAATTTCAGAAGAAACTCGCAGAGGTAAGGTTTAATTGTGCTTTGATAATTTTCATATCATGTAATTACTGGCTGCTAAAAAGGCTATAGTTGGTTAAGTAGATTCTGAATTTAAAAACTGATGTCGATTGAAGTCTGCAGTCCTACTGGACCTTCAGGATAATTGTCTTTCTTGTGATGTAAAATCTATTTTCTTATATCTCAGTAAGTCATGATTTCGGCCTTTAAACTATCCACCCAAATATTTTCATTACATAAAAAAGATGACTATATTAACTTCTTCAAAGTGCAATACATTTTTTCATGCATATGGTTTGGTATGATTAAGACACTGAAGTGCTGCATTACTATATTTCACAATTTATACAATAGATATATAATTGCATACGACTTATACGGTATGTATGTAAATCCTCCTTATTTATTTGGTGTTTGACCATGTGAACCTAAGCTTCTTTTTAGGCTGCCTTTTTGCTTATAGCAAGGCATTTGAAACCCATTTTCTTGGATCAACCACACAGGATCTTTTGTAGTCACTGTCCAATCTTCTGTAATCCTACATCCATAAAATTAAAATTACGAACACGAAGAACCACAATATCTTGATCGAGAGTTTTCTCAGTTATTTTTCTGGGTACGATTGTCGAGAAACCCCTAAAATAAAAATAAATCCTATCAAAAGCCCATGTGTTTATTTTTGTTCAAACCAAGGAAGATTTACATACATACCGCATAATTCATATGCATTTACATTTCTAAAGCCTAAACTTCGATTTTCACATGCATGCCATTCTACCCATGCATGAAAAAGGAGTATTTAACTTTTTATAAAAGCTTTGGGTGATATAAATGTAAAAAGTAAAATTTAGTGGTTGTGAATCCATAAGAACTGGGGGGTGTTTATTTAAATGCCCACATTGGATGCGACATGCAATTAACACCAGAAACATTGAATAAAAATTCTGGAAGACGGTCATAATTATTTGTAATATTATAGAATTCCAGAAATTTCACATGTTGGGTTTTCTTGATTGTTGAAAACAGAGCAGTGGTGATAGTGGGGCAAACGTGAAGCGGCTGGAAGCGGAGACTGAGGCCAAAATCCAACGCCTCAACAACGAATCTGAAAGGATTTCTGCTGATGTCGTCCAAATGCTTCTCAGGCATGTCACCAAGGTCAAGAATTAGCTAAAAATAGTAAGTACTGGACTCTCTTCTGCCTTGTGCTTGTTTTTTTTTCTGGATTTTAGCTGCTTTGTTGTTCTTGTTTCTGACTTAAAATGGCTTATGTATTGTTGTATTATGTGTGCATTGTTGTATTATGTATGTAAGTTGTTGTGGCACTATGACAATTAGGAGTAAATGGTGGCATAACCTATTAGATATTTTAAATGGAAGCTATTAATAATTCCGGAGTTTTCATTTATATGGGCACAGTTGTTGAAATTAAAAAAACATTTAATGTGTATTGACATGCACACAACCCATTTTCTATGTGTTTTTTTTTACTTTTACGCCACTCAAATCCTTCACATCACATTAAGAATGTCCTCCTTTAACTTATAAGAAGTGAAATAAACCTTTTCATGCATGTAGTTAAAGAGGGTATTTATGTAAAAATTGAAGTGCATTTGTTGAATATGTAATTAGAGGCACCACACATTTCTTATGGATTTATACATCAAACTTTATCATAACACTCAAATATTTAACATCACATGAAAAATATATCATTTTAATAAATTTTTTATAAGTGAAAAGCACCTTTTTATGTATAGGATTTATATAAACCTTACCTTAATAATTACATTTATAAACACTAATTATAAACACCTTGGTGCTATAAACCTTAAAAAGGTGTTTTTTTTACTTATAAAAACT
Source organism: Phalaenopsis equestris (assembly GCF_001263595.1). NCBI lineage: Eukaryota > Viridiplantae > Streptophyta > Magnoliopsida > Asparagales > Orchidaceae > Phalaenopsis > Phalaenopsis equestris. The sequence continues at coordinate 85,058 of NW_018164801.1, forward strand.
AGTTAAAATGATATTTTTTCATGTGATGTTAAATATTGGAGTGTTATGATATGAAATGCATAAGAATTGTGTGGTATGCGAGTAAACTTCCTTTAATTTTCTCTGAACTGTCAAAAGACATTTTTGCCCATATTTGTCATGTCCTTTGACCTTAAATATAAATTCAAAGTTAGTAGTAGAAGTAGAAACCTTTGAGGCAAATATTGGCTAAAAGTTGAGTTTTTTTTGTATTTATTCCGCTCAAAATTTTAATCTCACGTAAAAAATACCACTATTTTGACTTTTAAAATGTGAAATGTGCTTTTTCATGAATAAATGTTATAAACGTAAAAAATTACATGAGAATTCAATGGTATGTGTCAAACATACACAATAAGCTCTAGTGTCAAACATACACAATTAGTTCTTTAAATTTGCCTCAAGATTCAAGTTTGACTCTGAATTTTGTCTATATATAATAATAATAATAATAATAATAATAGAGTGATTTTCATTTATATGGGAACAGTTGATGCAATTAAAAAACATTTAATGTGTATTCTCATGCACACAACCCATTTTCTATGTGTTTACTTTTTTTACTTTTATGCCACTCAAATGCATAAGAGTTTTGTTGTATGCGTGTAAACTTCCTTTAAACTTACCTACAACTTGAATTTTTGCCGATATTTGTCATCTCCTTTGACCTTGAATATAAATTCAAAGTTAGTAGTAGAAGTAGAAACTTTTGAGGCAAATATTGGCTAAAAGTTTAGTTTTTTTTGTATTTATTCCGCTCAAAATTTTAATCTCACGTAAAAAATACCACTATTTTGAGTTTTAAAATGTGAAATGTGCTTTTTCATGAATAAATGTTATAAACGTAAAAAATTACATGAGAATTCAATGGTATGTGTCAAACATACACAATAAGCTCTTTACATTTGCCTCAAGATTCAAGTTTGACTATAAATTGTGTCTATATATATATATATATAAAACTGGAAATAGTTATATAATCATTTCATAAAATATTATAATATTTTTAAAAATAATTATTAACCCGATATCCTTAAAAGACGTATGAATTTGTTAAAAATGCATAGGCGATAGTTATTTGTTTACAAATACAAGTTAATAATCATATATTTTGAAGTGTATAACTATAAATTAATTATTTTGTTCATAATTTATGCATATATATTTATGTAATAAGATTACATAACATATCAAGAATGGCCAAAGTTCCATTCAACAAATAATGCATGATGGTCCATCAAATAAACAAAATAATTGGAGAAAGGGCCAAATGCTGTTAGTGTAGGAACAAAGACAAAAAATGTGGGAGTCAAACAATGAAAGATGATTTTACATAAACACCACTTAAATTCCTAAATATTTACATATGTTAAACCAAAAGTTCAATCTTTATGTAAAAAATTAGTTAGGTGTTAGATATATAAATACATAGGAATTGAATGCAATGTATGTAAATGCCCATATGATCAAATTTCATGATGCGGAAACTCTTTGGTGGCACAATGGATAAAGAGATAAACAGTCGAATGAGAGCATGTAAATTAAAATATGTGAACAATCATCTATGGTTATTTCAAACATGTATTCAAGGGAGTCATTCGACAATAGTAAACTAAAAATTGACCACTAAGAATCAAAAAATATATCGAGTCATTTACACAGATACCATACGATCCCTGTATTTACATATCTAACACTTTAATATTTGCATCCACAACGCTCGAATCATTAATATCACATAAAAAAGCCTCACTATCACCTGCTTTTAAGAAGTTGAACCATTTCATGCATAGGTTTATCAGATCAAAATGTTATAAATGTACAGTGAAGTTGCTAACAACTCCTCAAACTTTGGTAAAGAAGCGAGGTTCTATGTAACTTGATGCCAATCCAAAAACTAATTTGCATTCTTGCAAATCATCAAGCTTTCCCAATATGTTCCAGTAGTAGACCAATCTAAAAGTTAATGTTGAGCCTTCCTCATCCTGCTATCGCCTTTGACCTCATCGCTAATGGCCATTATCCAAATCAACCACCTCTCTTTCTCCACTCTCTCTCTCTAACTCACTCTCTCTCATTATCTCTACTCTCTTTTCTTCTTCTCTAACTGCTCATGAGCAAATTTGGAATCTCTCTGCGAACACTCAATATCTTATGCGCAATGGACTTAAGAAAATGCATTGAGGTAGGCCAGTGCGTCGGGCAAATTTCTTACAAAATTGCGTCGTGGCGGCCTTAAAGTGTGTATTTTGAGTAATTTTGAATAATGAAAATAAGAATAGTATAGCAAGACTAAAAGAGACTAGAGTTCTAAAATTTCTTACTCCAAAAAATATGAAACTCAGGATGCTCTTCACTAGCCCTTGGCTTTGATGGGTTCACTCCGGCAAGTTCAACTCTTTACCGGCCGAGTGGACTTGATCCAGGCGAATCCAACTATACTTTCAACATATTAGATGGGGTCAAATGGGGCTCATATTGAAGGCAGTTGAAAGAACTGTATGAGACTCATGCCAACATCCAGTTTTCTAGAATATGATTAGTGCTCACCAAAGTCAAGTCCAATCAACTATATTGATAAGGGTTAATCAAGGTAGATTTTGGCCAATAAGGAAATGACCAATGTTAAAAAACTGTTTTGAGCTGTTCACGCCCCTTTCTATTTCACTATGCCACTTTTACACCGCATGAATCCCTAATCCATGTAAAGACTCATCTATAGAATCACATCTGAGTGTTAATATTATAATTGCTTTTGGTTTATATATATATATATATATATATATTACCAGCAGAAAACAGAAGGGAATAAAAACTGGTTGACGTACAAAGCAAAAGATGATGTAATGAAAAGTTCATTATAACGAGTTTTATTGCAAAACATTTGGTATCCAAGTAAAAAAAAAAAAAAAACTAGCACTAACCTGAAATAATTTAGTACAAATTATACGATAAAACATGGAAGGAAGCAATAATATATACCCTTTTTATAGGTGACAATACCTTAGTGTTTTAAATTATAGTGATTTGGTTGAGCTCATTTGTAACCAGTTATTCCAATGCTTGAATTCACACGTTCAGTTTTCCGAGCAGTCTGATTCAGCGCCTTCGCAAAGTACATATAATAGTACACATTAAGCACCATGGTGAAAACCACAAATACTGCTCCGGCTATAAAGACTCCTTTGCGCAGTGAAGCGCAGGTCCAGTTCTGCACATAGATTACATGCCTATACTTAGTGTGATAGGCGTTCTTTGTTGCTCCAGCAATCAGACATGACTCAGCTATCAGGAAAGTTAGCCTGCCATAATTTTTGTACAAGTTATTACCACGGAAAGAAATTAAAGTACAAAGTAAAGTATATAGCTGGGATTTTAAAAAAAATGAGACATCTACATAAAAAGTGCACAATTCTTATGTATTCATATCTCACGCCTAAATTTTCATATTTATACACATAGCACTAAAATCTTTAATATCACATTAAAAAAAGCACTATTATCATTTTTTAAAAGTGGAATACACCTACTCATGCACAGGTTTAAAGCACCCAAGTGTTATGTATGTAAATATGAAAATTTAGGAGTGAGATGTGAAAATACAAAAGAATTGTGCTGCTGCGTATGTAAATTTCCCAAAAAAAATGAGAATCTAGGATATTCACTCACCATGAAGAAGCAAAATAAATAATGGTCCAAGCTCTGTTACTACCAGGAGCCAACGGTCGGCCGAAGCACATGCACTTTGTGATACCCATGAGAAGAGCTTGGTTGGAAAAGAGGAACAAGAAAGCTCCGACTCCATAACCCGTTGCAATATCCGAATCATAAACACAATAGGTTATATTATGGTTTGAGATATCCGTAATTACCTTACCCTGTCATGCAACATAAAATTGTTTTGAAGACGAGCATTCTTGCTGAAAAACTAAGAAAAACATTAAAGAATAACAAGGAACAAACAGAGCATATCATGCAATCGCAATAAAAAGAATACACTAAAACAGTAAGGGCCCGTTTGGCATTATTTTTGTTTCTTGTTTTTTTTGCCTTTATTTTTAAAAATACATTTTGGTTGATATAACTTTTATATGTTTTTGTTTTATGTTTTAAAGACAAATCAACTATTTTTAAAAAATATGCAAAACAGTTAAAAGATATTTTGAGTGTTCTTAAAAATAACTAGCTCAATCCAACATGTCTTAATTTAAATCAAAACATACAAAATAAAATAAAAACAAAAATAAAGATCACCCAAACAGTTCCTAAAATACTAATACAAACAGAACCTAAAGGTCTGTTTGGGGCAGTTACAGCTTATTAAAAAACTATTGCACAATAGTTGTACTAGAAAGCTGTACGGGGAAGCTATGTGTTTGTTCGTTTTGAGTAGTTGTGCAGCAACTGTTTATGAAAAAACATCTTTCTGCCCCAGTACTATTGTGTTGCTTATAACAGAATCAATACTGGTTGTCAATCTCAAAATCTAATTATTCATACGACTAAAAATAACTAACAAAACAACTTTCAGGATATAGTAAACTCTACATGATTAAATAAAAACTCTTAAAATCTTCAACACCTCACAAAAAAAAGAAAATGAATACATACCACAATTTTTATGTATTTACATACCTAACACTAAAACTTTGATATTTACCCTTGGCGTCATAATCCTAGGCACAAAAAGCTGTATTTACATTTTGTGGTGTAAATGATCTGAGTTGCTTGCATGTAAGTGTTAGACATGTAAATACATAAGAATGGTGTGGTATGTATGTAAATGCCCCAAAAAATATGCCATCAACAAATGGAAAAGGGGTGGATGCTGGGACTTTGCTCGGTTAGGAAAACAGCAGCTGGGAATAATCTGAGGCTTCGGTTCACTTGGGATCAAGTGGGATAAGGGTTGGAAGGAGTTTGTTGTTAGAGGAAGACAATGTTGGGACGGGAGACTCACGGGTCTGTGAGGGGGATGAGTTGGGGCACAGTTGCAGCTGGGCTTCGGTTTGAAGGGAGGCAGGATACGTGAGCATAGAGGCGAGCTGGGTTTAAACTGTGGGGAACGAGGGAGAAGAGGGTTGCGTGAGAGAGGAGAAGGGCACACCAGTCTTTGGTTGCGAAAAAAAAAATGTGGGCCCGCGGCCCGCATTTAGATGACATTTTTCCAAAACGTGATTGCACCGCAATATTTAAATGCTCCTTACTGTGTTTTCGCACAACATCGCAGCTAAAAAGCTGCACCAAACGCACCCGTAAGTCTATTCCAATAATCTAATATATGTATTGCAATGTTTACTGAACCGCAACAGCAAGCTAATACTGCTAACACTTTCCTTGATTAAATAAATAAACAATATCTTTTAAAATCAATAATTATTTACACTTGCTTAAAACAACACAAAATCAAGCTACCCGCACACCATTTCCAAAATCCCGTTCTAATTTCACAATTAATAAATATAATACATTGAAAGATACATGATCCATAACATTTTCATGACCCAAAGAAGTTATATAATCCATTACCCTTTATTCACAGAACGTAAAACTAAGCTATCCGCACACCATTTCCTCAATCTTCCTCTATTTTAACAATTAACATATTGAAGACAATCAAAGAGATATGATCCAAAACATTTTCATGACCCAATGATAGTAAGACCAAAACACCTAGGAATCACGACCTTTTAAGACATATTTTTAAGGAAAGGCAAACCTTCGAATCTTCTCCATCATCATACCAAATGCTTTTGCTTCTTCCTTCCCATACACAACTCTGCATATTTCGACATCGGACAGTTTACAAACAGAGCACCGAAAACATTGCTATTTACAAATCTAGCACCCTCTTTCATCCATTTTTCAAATTCTCACTCAAATATCAAAATTCAAAATAAAACTCCAACCCATATTTTTCGTGTTTATCAAATTCTCAATGGTTCGATCGTGGCAAGCGTGAATACATCGGTTCAGTAGTTCAAAAATACCACATGGATGTTAGATTTTGCAAATAGATATGTTTCGGGTGCTATGTATGTAATTATCCCTTCAACAAATGCATGGCTTCAAACTCAGGAAGGTTACTTCATTGTAGTCTATTTAAGAAACCTATCCCTATATTAAGAAGTGGCGACGACTTCTTTCTTGCATCAACCACTGTACATCATCTTCAAATTAAAGATAACCATTAACAATGATCAATAACATAAAAATTATATGGGGTTCAATTTGCAAATTCAACAAGATTGAAAAATTCAGTGTAATCAAATGAGACATGATTCATTTAAAAATTTAGTTTTGCCAATATATTTCACCAAATTTAAATATCAACACATAGAAGATATCATCTAAATAGTGAAATGACAATTAACCAATCCAACACCTAATACCACACAAACAGAATCAAGCTTAATCGATGATCATCAAATGCATCAATAATATATTAATAAATCGATGATTATCAGATGCATCAGTACATAAGGTCTTCAAGTTGAAGATGGTGCTATTGATTGTGATTTATGATATAAAAATGTTGATCAAGTTTTAGCAGTTCATATGATAATTTAATTATTCGCCAACCATGTAAAAAATATAAAAATGAAGATACAATACATTGAAGATCTCTTAAAATCATAATTTTGCCCATATATTTTCCGAGTCAAACTCCTCAATACATGCAAGATGACATCAACCAATCGTGCACTTAGTTCAAGCATTCTTGTAAGACAACAAACAAATAAAAGAGAGATTGCAATCATGCATGCAACTAACTTGAATGATATAAAAGAGAATGTGCAATTGTTATCTTGCATTTGAAGATGCTAACATTGAAATGTTGGAGCGCAAATCAATCAAATTACATTGATATCAAAGAATTAAATTGGAAATCAAAAATTAAAAATAGTTGCGAGTGACCACTACAAAATATAATAAATTACATGAAAAACGAGTATAATAGAGATGCCTATCAAAAAGATTCAAAATTAGATATCAGAATAGATTTTGCGAATTACATGATTTTGATAGCTTCTGAAGTGGCAAATTGCAACACAAAAAACAGAAGAGTCCACAAAATTAACAGAAGCAAACGAAGAGTAACAGATATATAATTTTAAAAAATATAACTGTTATTAGAAAAAAGTTAAAAGATTAAATGATACCTATGCATGGCCCTTTAATATCATGGATGCATTATAGAAGAGTGAAATAATAACATAGCTTCTCATACTAAGGATAAAAAAAAATAAGTGCTAAACAGGATCGATATTGTAGGATAATATCATAAGACGGGTGGCAAACTCTATAAAAACTTCATTTAGATAGGACATTCTATACAGATAAATTTTGCACTAAGGAAGAGAATGACACAAAAATTTAGTGCAACATAAATAACAGTGTGATTAAAGGGTGATAAATTAAGATAAAGTTGAGCATATATAATTATTGTCAATAGAATATAAAAGGTAAAAACCAAAGAAACCCTTTCTAAGGATAAGCAGGAAGAATTAGATATACTACATTAGAAAAAAAGAATTAATAAAATATGTTATACGCACACAATTTTGGAAATTATGGGTCTGTTATTATATTTGAGGGGAGACTTATTCTCTCTTAATTATCCATTATTTTGTTTTATTTCTTTCCTTTTTATCATGACGATTTGAATTTCCCTCTAATTGTAAGAGTCTTAGTATGAGTATATATATAAGGGCTAATTTTATTGAAATAGATTAGATACATAGAGGTTGTATGAGAGGACCCAAAAAAAGGTGCCCTACCCATACGATATATATATATATATATATTAGTTATTTGCTTAAAAAAAATTAGAGACCTTTATTCTCCAAAAATCTATACGGTATCAGAGCTCGGAAAGGAACCCTAACTTCTAGGTGAGGGACTTCGGGAATTTGATCGATAATGTAGACATGTATCAGGAACTATATCTGCTCGCTAGGACTCCCATTTTGAAAGAACGGTTCCATCATTCACAATCATTTGAGTCAAAGATTGTATCTACGTATGTTTCTCATGAGAGACAAGTTAAGTTATCACATTTTTGTCTTGAGGATCATAACTTCTAATAAATTAAAAAATTATATCCACATTTGTTTATCAATAAAAAACTTGGTTCTTTTCAGTGAGAAACTTGCCAACTTTCTAAACACATTGAACAGACATACCCATGCCTGAAATATAAACCAACAAATCACTTCTCCATAATTCATATTGATATCTGAGGGTCATCAAAAAATAAAAAAAATACAAATGAGACTAGGTTGTTTATCACCTTCATTGATGATCACACCAAAACCACTTTGACATTTCTCATGAAGAAAAAATCTAAAAATGCCACCAAACTTTAAACCTTCCACAAGATGATCATCACTCCATTTCAGAGCAAAATTTACATTCTCAAAACTGATAATGCAAAAGACTACAACAACTCCACTCTCAGTCCTTGACTATCCAAAAAAAAAAGCATCATTCATATAAGCTCTTGTGTTGACACGGCTCAACAAAATATTGTGGCTAAGAGAAAGAACAACCATCTTCTCGAAGTGGCCCGTTCAATTCTATTCACTAACAATGTACTCAAACACTTCTGGCAGGATCTTATTCTCACATTCACTTTCTCATAAACCAGATGACTAATAGAGTGCTAAACTTTAACAAACCTCTCAACACCCTCATATTCAGTCATTGACCTCTAACTTGCAACTAAAATTTTTGGTTGCATCACATTTGTTCATCGATATCAATTACATCAGACCAAATATGATCCCAGGATAATCACATGTATTTTTGTATACTATTATTCAAATTAAAAGGGGGTATAAATGCTACTCTCTAGAAAAACAAAAATTTTACAACTCTATGGATGTCACATTCTTTCAAAATCAACTAATATACCATTAAGAGGGAGAGTTAGAAAGAATATCAGATTTGGGGAACCATTCAGGAATCTCAAGCTCACCCCTTTATATTCTTGATAAACCCACTCTTGTCCCCACTATCACAATCAACTTGAAAATGAACCTACTACTACACTAAGTACTCTCACAGATCTCACCAAAAATCAAGAACTCCGTGTAAAATGAGGAATGCAAATCACCGGAACCAACTCCAAATACACCAAGTATTTACACAGAGGTTGAGTCAACCCACATGTTACTGCTCTTATGTATGGGTAAATTCGGTGATATGGAGAAGTAAAAAACAAGTGATTATTTCTAGAAGCAACACAGAATCAGAGTACAGAACACTCGCCTTCGAAATCTATGAAGAGATTTGGATTTCAAAATTGTTAATGATACTTGGGGTGTACCTCCAATAGGCCTATACAGATGTTTTATAACGGACAAACAACTATCAATATTTTCAAGAATCCAATATATCATGACAAGACCAAACAAATTGAAGTTGATAAACACTTTATCTTTAAAAAGGTTAATGGGGGGAATGATACAGTTAAGCCACATCCGAACACACCAACAAGTTGTCAATGTCTTCACCAAAGTCCTTCCTTTAAGCATCTTTTCGAAGTTCAATACCAAGCTTGGTCTCTATAATATTTATGACCCAGCTTGAGCGAGCGTTTAGAAATATAAGAAGATCAAGTTTTCCCTCTTTCTTCATCGTGTGGGTCGGCCACTAGATTCCTAAATAGGGAAGACTCGTTGGGGTTAATTTAAGAAACACTTGATTAGTCTATTTCCTTCCTATTCTATGTTATTTTATTTTATTTCAGAATTATTTACTTCCCTAATCTAGGATATATATATTTGGTAAGTTTGTAAATAATGATAGAATGATTTCCCTATATATGTACCCTACTTATGAATAACGAAATCAACTCTCTTCTCATCCAAAAACCTGCTTTCACTAGAGTGAAGTAGAATATTATAGAGAAGTGCACCATCAATTTTATCATCATTAAAGGTTTCATCTATAAGGCAACTTAAAAGGTAATTCTCCAGTATGTTTATCACTTTATACTTACTAGTCCTTCATTATGAGAGAATAATAGTCATTATAAAATGTATCAACAGTACTACTTTTTAAAAATAGAGAATATAATTCTTATTAAGAAGTCATATGCTAGTGGCACTCTCCCCTTGATTGTGCATCTCTGGGTCCAACAAGAAAATAAAAAGATTAATCATGCACATCATTTTAAACTACAAAATATAAAAATATAAACAAATTGAAAACCTTCTACCTCTTTCATGTTTGATCTTGTCAAGAAACAATAAGTATAGTAGCTCAGGTTGAATTGCCTACATTCAAGGAGGTTAAGAGCTCGTCACCCACAAGAGTACTGGGACATGAATAGTCATTCATAGAAAGCCATATAAACTAATTCCTATTCTTATGGCTGAACAATGGTTGCAATGCCTAAAACAGATGCGGAAGATGTTGTTGACTATTGAACATCAAACAAGTTCACTGCTAAGAACGCAAATCGCTTTCTGAGACTCACAGGGGATTGTATAAAGGGAGAGTGATGTTGTTTGGCCCACGTAATGCTACATCACCACGATGAAAATGAATGCATACTCGGGGATTTCTAGGACAACATTTTAAGATGGTTCCAAGAAGAGCATAAAAATTATCCCAAATATGGCGAGAAGTTGTTAGATATGCATCAGGTAAGGAATCAAAGATAGGAGGCACCACCTAGTGAGAGAAAAGGTGGTCCTTTAAAGGCTCATACAAAGCAACAACAATCAAGTCACATGAAGTGAATGTCTAACCTACAACAATGTAGTCCGGAGGTCAAATATCAGAGAGCCGAAAACATGCTAGCTAATTGTCGGCACTAAAAGAAAGTTAAAAGAAAGTTTGGGGGGTCGCCTGTAAGAAGCTGTCGGCAGCCGGAATTGAAATCTCATCGCCTGCTTCGGAAGTACGTTTTAATTTGCGTATATATATGTATATAATTTTAGAAAAATATGAAATCAAACTGACCTCATATTTTTCATAGTTTAAATGAAAGAGCACTCTACCTCAAATCCTGTATCTACCCCGAGGGATAAACACAAGACTTGAGGATGAGACTCGATCAAATAAACTAAGAAAACATGACATCCATTTGGGTCTGCGAAACCATTTTATTTGCCGACAAATTCCCCTATTTAATACAAATAATTAAATAGGATTTATTTTAAGCTGGGTTCGGAAAAGCTTCATATAAGGGCAAGCCCCTATAGTTAATTACATCTTAAATGACCTAGGTCACCTAAGAAAACTCTCGATAAAAATCAGGGAATAATGTCTTCAAAGAAGTCAAAAGGATAGGACTTTACAACGAAATCGGACAAAGAGGTGTGAAGGGGGAAAAGCTCAAATCTGGAACATTGTTGAGGAATCCAGATGAAGAGAAACTAGGGGAGGCCACAGATCCTGAGGAGAACCTCAGTGACTTCCCAGTCTATCTTATGGTTTGGCTCCAATTTTGAGAAGATTTTATTAAAGTATTTTGTCCTGCCATTTCTATTTAATTAGGGTTTATATTTGCGTGACAGGGCCACACAAATTGCCTAGAAAATATGAAGGTTTATGTCGTATCGGACGACAACCTCGGAACCTAGAACGAGTTTAGGGCTTAAATCGTACAGCAGAGCTATACGAATGCCTAAAGAAAAGGTGGAGGATTTACGTTGCGCTAGGCAAACAACCTCGAAATCCTATGGATTGTTGTTTAATTTCTAGGAAAATGAATGGTTTTGTTGGGGAAGACATGTTATGCTGTTGAAGATGGTCGTGCTGCCCACCGCGCTAGCTCCAAACTCCCCGACTTGACGAGTTTAAGTTTTCTAGGGCGTCCAGTTATAGTGTTAAATCAAACGGCCCTATGGTTGTAGTCTTCTAAACATCCTACGCAAAAAGGAAACATGCTTGAAGTTATATAATGTAAAGTGTACAACGCAGGAGCAAATAATAGAATGCACGTGGAACAGTAGTAGGCAAAGAACAAGAGCAGTATAACATGTTATAGCAAGTAGAAACATGAATAATATAACATGCTGTACGGTACGGTAGCAGGTAGAAACATAAATGGTATAACATGCTGTATAAGAAAAGCAGTAGCAGGTAGAAATAGAAATGGTATAACATATTGTATAAGAAGAGTAGTAGCAGGTAGAAACAGGAAAATTAATTGCTGTAAAATGTAAAGCAAACCTGTAC
>NW_018164801.1:98810-99568 GCF_001263595.1 Phalaenopsis equestris
CACCAAAGGCCAGCCAGGGCAAATCAAGCCCAACCACTAGAATCAAACCAGGTCAGCAGAGCTAGAGCAAGCAAACACAACCCACACTAGAGCCAAACCGAGTTCAACAAGAAAGAAAGCCAAAGCCAGCCCCCAACCAGAGTCAAACCGAGCTCGATCAAAACCAAAACCAGAGCCAACCTTCAACTAGAGACAAAGCCAAAGCCAGCCCTCAACTAGAGACAAACCGAGCTCAATAAGAAACAAAACTAAAACCAGAGCCAGCCTTCAACTAGAGTCAAACTGAGCTCAAAACCCAGCCATCCAAAGCCCAAAACCGCGACTCCAATCAAGCCAAAAAACAAAACCGAGCCCAACAGGGGCTAAAACCGAGCCATACAACATTAAAGAACTAGCCATTTTAAGCCTAAGGAACAATCTGCATGTCTAAACATTCTAAGCATGAAATTATTCCAACAAATATATGAACAGAGGAGGCACTTCACAAGGAGCTAAACCCAGCCTTCAGAACAAGTTGTAACACTTTCCAAATTAAATAAGTTTTCTCATAGCATATATTTCAAGCCAGGGAAAGCCACAGAAAACCAAAACCGAGCCCCCAAACATGCATAAAACAGTAAAATGCACTCCTAAGCATTCATCTTAAGCAAGAACCAGTCATAAGATGCTAAAGCCGAAACACCAACATGCATGAAAGAGAAGCAAAAATCATTTCAAAGTCATGCCTCAACTCCCTAAATGTTTCCAACATAAACATG
>NW_018164801.1:100390-101434 GCF_001263595.1 Phalaenopsis equestris
TCTCGCGTGGAGGAGGTGGAGCTTGCTCGGCTCAAGACCGAGAACGGGAAAGAGCCAGACACGCGAACGGGAGAGGGAAAGGAGGCAGAGAGAGCTAGAGATTTTAACGTTAAAAGAGGAAAGGGGGAAGGGGTAAAAAAAAGTTTAATTAATATATATATACATATATATATATAAATATATGTATATATATATATATATTAAATAAAATACGATTTACTCGCGCGCGGCGACGTAACAAAATGGTTGTCCTCCCTAGGAAAAATTGACGTTCGGGACGCCTTGGCGCAGTCCGTTTCGTCATCCGGGGTCGCTCGGACGACGTCGTCGACAATCGGGTCAAAACGCGCCGAAATTCAAATTTCACAAAATATTGACCCGCGATCGATCGTCACCTCAAGCCCTCGACAAATAACAGTGCAAGCGATGCGAACTGTGGCGATCGGACGCATCGACTCTCCGAATTGCGAAGTTTGTGCGCGCGGGAGTGTGAATTGTGCAGAAGGCCACCTAAGGCTCGGGAAGGTCCTATAGGGATCCATTTTGGGTTTCCTCATGTTGGTTTCACCCTTCTAAATGCTAGAAGTCGATACCACACACGCGGAACCACAAAAGAGTACAGAAGCGGGTTGAATTTCTAAATTTCTAAAACGAGGCTTTCTAAGGCTCTAAGATAGTCGCCGGGAGACCCCTAAGGCTAGATCCTAAATCATAAGAGAAAGACTAGACCTCACTAAAAATGAGGTCAACACTAATGTGTGTTGTCAAGCCCACCAAATATAAAAACTTCTTTGAATTTTTGTGAATTGTTAGTCATTGTTGGACAATGAGTGCAAAGAATTGTACTCCAAAATCTTGAATCCAAAAGAGACTCAAATTATTGTAATAAATCAAGCCTTCAATCTATAATACCAAAGATTGCCCTTCAATCTATAATACCAAAGATGGCCTCCTCTAATATGACAATCAATTGTGCAAAACAAATGATGCAAACCTACTCACCCGGACAAGAAAACAAACACCTCAAGGGTGTATTAGGGAAAG
>NW_018164801.1:101618-132928 GCF_001263595.1 Phalaenopsis equestris
TAGTGTCATATTTTCATTTAGTTATAATAAATTAAGATCATTTTTTATACAATAAGCCCTAGTCTTCCTAGGTCTACCTCTGCCTTTCTTAACATAAGTTGAATCTAAAGCATCTACTCTCCTAATCGGATCATCAGATGGTCAACATTTAATGTGACCAAACCATCTAAGACGGCTCTCTCAAATTTTGTCAGTCACTGGAGCTACACCAACCCTGCCATGGATATATTCATTTCGCATTTTGTCTGTAAGTGTAAAGCCACTCATCCACCTAATCATTCTCATCTCGACAACACTTAACTCAGTGTTATGCTTCTCTTTTAAATGCCAACATTTGGCGCCATAGAGCATTGCATGTCTCACCACCCTCTTATAAAATTTTCCTATAAAATTTTCCTTTCAGTAAATTTTCCTTTCAGTCTAAGCGGTACTTTTTTATCACGCAAATGGCCAGAAGCATTCCTCCATTTCAACCAACCACTTTGAATTCTACTATTAACATCCCCATCTATATCACCATCGCTTTGAACAACATACCCGAGATATCTAAATCGTTCACAAATTTTAATAATTTGATCACCCAAAGTTACACTTCTGTCACTAGAGCTACGACCACTAAAATTACATTCCATGTATTCAGTTTTAGTTCTACTCAAATGAAGGCCTTTAAACTCTACTGTAGACCTCCATAATTCAAGTTTTTTCCTAAGCTTTTTCTCTCGTTTTATCCACGAGAAGGATATCATCAGCAAAAAACATACACCAAGGTACATCCTCCTGTAAATGTCCAGCAAGACCATTCAAACTTCCAAACCAGTTAATAAAATTTTTTTTCTTTACATGCCGCTTCCCATAGCACAAAGTGTTGAAGGCCATATCAAAACATCTCCCTAGACATTCATAGAGGCTTGTCTAAGAGCAAAAAAAAAAAAAAGAGAAAATATTTGTTGGTGATAGTTAACAAGTTAAATAAGATGGTGATGGATCTTTGAGAAAAAAAAAATGTTACAAGGCAAGAAGAAGCCCAATTACTTTTCCAAGGAGAAATAATTAAGTGCAAACCATGTATGTAGCTCAAAATGTGGACGATCAATGGTTAGGCGATAGTCATATATATTTAATCTTTTTTTCACTAAAGCATGAGCTAAAGTTAAAAAGATATTAAGTTTTTCTAATTTTGCTGCCTATTCAATCTTCTTTTGAAAAAAAATAAAAACGGAGGATTAAACCCCGTGACCAATCTAGATTACTCCAATGATGTTAGAAGGAACAAGGATTATTCCAAAAAGGAAGGAACGAAGAAAATTTTAACAAATGTTGATTTAGAAAATTCAACCGTGAGTTTGTCAAAAATTTTTGAATCAACCTTTATTATTTGTCTACAAAAACTGAAACTTCTCTTAATTCTATCCACTTAATATTTATTTTAAAAATTGTTTTGGTTAAATGCATACTTTGTTTGGGTAGAAGCTTTATTTCAGCCAATGTAAGTGTAGATCATGTGGGATGCAAATGTTCCCGCGATACCGCGATGGACTTGCAGCTCCCGTGAGTGTAGGAATACTGGCAGAAGCTGTCTTTTTTATTTTATTTATGTTATTTTCAGTAATTTCTCTACTTTTGCTTCTTTCCTTTCTTATCGAAACCATTCAGCTTCACTAAAACGTAAGCCCTAACCAAACTTGATTTACAATCCTATATCTGTTAAAAACCTGATCCGGAGGAAATGTTGCCATGCCAACAAAAAAGAAAACCTCAGCGAGGCATCAAAAAACTTACTTTAAAAAATAAGCAATGAGAAATCTTTGAACTCCTGCAAAGGCTTGCCGCCTTTGATATAAGACAATCAGGTGAGATCATCCATAGCCACAACATGACTCGTTAGATTGAGAGGAGGAAATGAATCTCTTCCATCAAGCAGTTTCCAGTGACGAAGAACCACTACTTCAATGATTCAGAATGAAATATCAGAGAAGCTAGTATATTAAGAGTTAAAGTGGATTTATCATATTTCAAAGATCAAATGGGTCCATATATTTTTATCAAGTGGCTTTAAACAATGGAGCAATTTTTTTAGTACAATGATGTTATTCAAGATAAGAGAGTTAAATTGTCCATTATTAAGCTCAAATAAAATACTTCATTGCGATGGGAGAACTTGAAACGTATTCGACAACAAGAAGGGAAGCAAAAGATCACCACTTGGTATAAGATAAAAAGGAAAATGCAATGCAAATACCTCCTCCCACATTACCGAAAGGATATCTTCATAAATCTCTACAACCTGCACCAGAGAGACATTTATGTAGAAGAGTAAACGGCCGACTTCAATCTACTCATGTTGAAATGTGAATTGGTTGAATCGGAGGAGCACACGGTGGCAAGATATCTTAAAGGATTGAGATCATCTATCAGTCATGTGGTTCGGTTGTAGCCTTAATAGTCCCTAATTGATGTACAAACCATCGCATTGAAGATGGAGAAATGGCAACGTCACTAGATGACCGCCACACCTTACAGGCATAATTCAATTATAGGATCAGCCAGCAAAAATACACTCAATGGAGCACCCAAGTCGATCACACCCCGTACAGAGTGAGGAAAATGAGGAGATCACCAACACTCTAAAATCCATCCCAACAAAGAGGTACTTCAAGTGTCATGGTCTTTGACACATTGTGTCTAATTGTCCAAATAGAAGGGAGCAATAGTGGAGGAGGCTTAGAGTAAAATGGAAAGGAATACAAGTTGCCCACATATGAGCGAGAGATGCTAGTAATTCGATGTGTCCTTCAAACTAAGCCAACAAGAGAGCAATAGTGGTTGCACCCCAAATTTTGTATCCGCTAAACTGTGAAAAGAAATGTGTATAGCCTTATGATAGAAGGAGACAGTTTTAAAATTGTAGCATCAACACACATGGTGGATAAATTGAGTCCCACTACTCAAAAGCATTTCCAAGCATATTTTTTTGTCATGGTTGAAGAAATGAAATAAGATCTCAATTGAAAAGAGGTGTATCATGGAGTTTTCTATGGGAGAAAAGCAGTGAGATCAAGCTTAATATGATTTCGTGCCTATGGATGTGTGTCACATTTTTTTTGGGATAATCGTAGCAATATGACGGGTACATTTCATGATGGCCATGAAACACCTACTCGCTTAGCAAGGATAGAAAGCATATTATACTTTTGTCATTGGAGGAGTCAGTTGTGATGGGTACTCCGACCAAGACGGGAATTTTATCGTCTTGTACCGCATTTTTACAAACTATGAGAGGCGCCAATGAAACTGGCCTTAGTAATGCTAGAAAATTTGAGGCAATGCAATCCTCAGTAAAGAGTTTCAAGATTCTCTGATATTAAGTCTTCCTCCTAGGTTGTCACTATTGGGAACTACTCAACATGTCATCATTTCAGATAAATATGAGAATGTGTTAGGCTATTTCTGGAATGTTTTATGGAGTAAATTGGGTACTAAGTCCCAAATCAATTCAATAGTGTCATCACCAATAGACGGTCGGATAGGAGTAGTGTATTTCTACTTTGGAAATATATAGAAGTGTTTTATGGGAAAGAACACCAACAATAGAATTGATGTGTTTCTGAAGATGAGGATGAAGCCTCTCACACCCTGAGAGAGTGATGAGGGGGCATGAAAGTTCTCACGATACCGTCGTTTCCACAATTCGTGGCTTTGGCAAGTGCAAGAATGGCGGCATAAGCTGCCTGTTTTATTTTATTTATGAATTTTCAACCATTTTCCTTCCTTTGCTTCTTTGCTTCTTTCACCTTTCATATTTCTCTAATTTCTAATTAGGTCTTTGCTATGAGAGAAATTTTATATATGTGTATTAGAATATTTGAATTTTCAATTTTGTTGGGCTTATGAATTTGAGAGAAGTTTCTCTAAATTTTGCTCTCTAGAGTGATGTATCTTCTTCTGCAAGTGTTGAATTTGTATCTTGCTTAAGAACAAGCCGTCGAACCTCCTCTCCGCTTGAACGTCGCCATGCAGAATTTTCTCCGCTATTTGCAGGGGGGACAACCGCCAATGATGTCGAACATGCTGTCCAACAACAACTTTATGCCCATACTCCCTTTCAAACACTGTAACCCCCATATAATAGCCTTCCCTCACTATTCCACTCAACCACTTCTACACAAAATCAGCTTCCCAAATACTTTTTAGGAGTCCTGGAACAATATCAGTAGATTTTTCATCTCCTGTGCATAACAATAATGAAATTCTTTTACATGTATTATACATGTGAGAAATTAAAAATTGAAGAAAAAATATAAAAAAAATGTGCATATAAGGAAAAAAAACTAAAAGGGAATGTCAACATGACAAAGAAAAGCATCACCGTCAAAAAAAAAACTTGTATAGCTTTGAACTTTACACAATTATGTAGTTACGAGTGTTATGGTCCACCTTGTGTAATTTTAGAAATTGTACACCACAGTGTAAATGTTTTATTACTGACGTAAAAAGCTGT
Organism: Phalaenopsis equestris; assembly: GCF_001263595.1. Classification (NCBI taxonomy): domain Eukaryota; kingdom Viridiplantae; phylum Streptophyta; class Magnoliopsida; order Asparagales; family Orchidaceae; genus Phalaenopsis; species Phalaenopsis equestris. Next base: position 106,117 of record NW_018164801.1, read on the forward strand.
GTATATGCAGCAAAGCACAAAACAAGTCCATATAAGTTTAAACAATGGCCATGATTAACGCGGCCTAATGGAATGTTTTGAGAGACGACTTTCCCAACTCTAAGAAAAATGTTTTATAGGAAAACAAGTTTGGTATATTTTTGGGATACAATCGAAAGTGGATTCATTTGTAAGATTGCATATATTTGTGCAAAGTAGTTGGTATGATTCAAATTCCCGAACGACTTCCAAAGATATTAAAGAACAACTAGGCCAATAACCGATAGAATCCAAGGCATGAATTACCCCTAGCCTTTTCTAAACCAATCTATCAACACTAATAAAGCGATAACTTGAACCACCACAACGTACAAAAGCACAAATTGATTGTTCTTAGCCTTAATCAATAAACCCAAATAAACTTGCTAAGAGAAATTCCAAAAAATCTCATTAAATACTGAAAACTATTTGGCCTGGAAATTATTAAATCTGCTGAATCTTAATAAATTACTTGCCCTTTTATATGATTTAAATGAAAATGAAATCTAAATTCTAAAAGTTTAGGACTGTAAATCCCTACATTTTTTTAAATCCTACCTCCCTGAGGATTTACAAATCCTCTTAAAATCAAAAAATAGCACGAAATAGCATTTTACTTCAAAAAAAACATTTGGAAAAAATTTTCTTTCATTTATTTCAGATCCTACCTGAAACTGCATACCAAAAAACCCCTTAAAATTGAATTATTACTAAAAAAATGGAAGTGAAATGTTATTAGTAATCCCTTCATACTTGTTCTCCTTTCTAATTTAAATGTATTAATTTTATTAAATATTGCAAATGTGATAGGTTAGACTTAACGGTGGAATCTCTGCTTAGTTGACACAACAGTTATCATGAGCATTGTTGATGACCCAAACCAAGAAAATAAATTAAATAGCAATGCTATGATGTTTATAATCATAAAATTTAATATCACTATGATGAATCGGATTTACTCGAGAACATTCATTCTAGGATGTTTAATCGAAAAAATAGCAATAATGTCCAACATAGAAGCAATTAAGAAGAACAAGGAAGAACAAGAATAGATTTGTAAGCATACACATTGTGATTTGAAAGAAAATATTCAAGACTCGACAATGGAAAAGCAATAAAGCTTCAATATAATCGACGTCCACCACAGGACATTGTCAACTCCTTAAAGTTCGACATTGTATAAAAATTCTGGAGGCCGTAGCATGAAAAAGCACATTAGTGAATTAATGAATATTTGTTGAGCTAAAAGCAAGTAATCATTAATTCATCCATGAACAACAAGTTTAATGTGTAATTTGAACACTGCAAAAATCACATGACCATTTTTGTATTAATCATACTTTAATGATAGATTAAATTACGTATATAACATTGATATTTTAGTATTTACAAACATAGCACGCATGTTATATTTTTGTATTACTAAGCTCATATAACTGCAACTACCATGATCAAATTGTTGAGAAATTGACAAAAGAGAAAGATAATAGTTGGAGTTTTCTTGTGAATTTTGATATATCAAAGAGGATTTGAAATTTTGATAGAAGAATGTTAGTTGTGCAAAATAGAAAAGATTTGAGCGCTATGTATGTTATTGATCCTGGAGGATAATATCAAGACCTCTGAAGATGTCACTCATCAAACTAAGCTTAATTTGGAATTTCGTAATTTGAACACTGCCAAAATCACATGAACATTTTCGTAGTAATCATAATTTAATGTAGGTTAAATTACGTATATAACATTCATATATTTACTATTTACAAACCTAGCACGCATGTTATATTTTTGTATTACTAAGCTCATATAACTGCAACTACCATGATTAAATTGTTGAGAAAATGACAAAAGAGAAAGATAATAGTTGGAGTTTTCTTGTGAATTTTGATATATCAAAGAGGATTTGAAAATTGGATAGGAGAATGTTAGTTGAGCAAAATAGAAAAGATTTGAGTGCTATGTATGTTATTGCTCCTGGAGGATAATATCAAGACCTTTGAAAAAGTCACTCATCATGCTAAACTTAATTTGGAATGTCATATGGTTAAGGGTTCAAGTGAGGCCTGTATGATCAATATGAGTAAATACAAAGTTTGACATTAAACGCATAAGTGAACTGAAAAAAAAACAAATGGTTCAAAAAATTTGGTGAAATTTCCAAAGATTTGAATAAAAATAACAAGTGAGGAATATGTGTTAAATGCAGCCAAATTCAACAGCAAAAATTGGTAAATGTTACATTGCAGTTAGAGGGACCACTTCAATCATGGTGCAGTGAATCAAATTCATGCCCTTAAAAAGACCAATTAACTCAAGGTCCTTCATAGGATCTCATCAATTATCAATCAAACAGACATAGAAAGATGTCATTTAAAAACAACACAACTATTGGTATGCTTAACATTAGATCCTACAAGTTTGTCTCATGAGTAGAATAAATATTATAATTATGCTCCCAAACTGTAAGAGAATCTTATTTAGCATTCTCAATTACATTGCAAACACTAGTGTGAAATTTTAAATTATGGATCTCGATATATGTATGTTAAATCAAACATTGCTACGTTATTAAATTGAGCAGAATAATCACAATCTTCTTATCTCACATCACCTTGTAAACTAGTCTGTAAAGTTTTGAGATACCATACAAGATTCAGACATATAGATGAGAATAAACTGAACAAACTTGTGGGAGATCAACTATTAGGTCATTCCACATGTCTATTATCACCAACCTAGTAACCAACAAAACAGCTACATAACATCCAGCAACAACACGACAACCATAAGCGGAAAAATTCAGCAGAAAAGGGCTAAGGTTCGATCAAGCAAATGGATGTGAGAGCGGAAATCTAGAGAAAATGAAAGAGCTAAAATGGGGCTCACAGTGCTCCGACGCCGCTCGGCGGCGATGGCAAAGCCGAAGGCCGTGAGGCTAAGAACCACCACGAGAATGTGGACGAGCGTCGAGCTCTTCCCCTCTCCCATTAGTCACTTCTCGTAGCTTCGCCTCTCGCACACTGTTAGTCTGAGCAAGAATGTGGAAAGAGAGTAAAGTGATGGAGGAAGAGAAAAGGTGGAACGCAAACCCGGGGCACAGCTTTTCGAAAGACGAGCCCGTAATTGCCCAAGGGATTCCACTTAATTACGATATGCCACTGCCAAGCTATGCATCGCTGTAAACGTGTTCCCACCTGCACTATCATTTGCTCTCTCAAGCATTCGAACAAGCGGGAAGCTTTGTATTTTCTCGTCATTTCTAATTATGCGCCTAAATAAATTTATAATAAATATCATAATTTTTTTTAGTATCAGATTATTATTCAATAATTTTACAGATATTTTTTAATTAGCTGTAGCTAGGGCTGTCAAAACTGTTCGTTGTTTGCTAACAACTCGTGTTCGACTCTTTAAGAAGCTCATGCTCGGAACATGAACAACACAAACAAATGTTTGTTCGTGTTCGGCTCGTTTTTGCTCGAAATGCTCATGCTCGGAACATGAACAACACAAACAAATATTTGTTCGTGTTCGGCTTGTTTTGACTCAAAATACTACTAATCAATTGTATAGATATCTTTGATGAGTCGTATTTTAAAAAAAATTAATTGACTACAAGACTACAAAGATTTATAATCAATTAAAAGTTTAATGAAAAAAATACAATAAAAATTATTAAATTAGATTCAAATGACGTTTTAAATCTTTTCTCAATCCTTAACATCTTATGACTTCGCGAGCTCAAAATATAAACGAGCCGCTCGCTCGTGTTCGGCTCGTTTACACCCCTAGCTGTAGCTGTCTCAAATAGACTCTAAGGCTTCCTTTCAAAACACATGTATCGAATCGAATAAGAGGAGACATTAATCTCCTTTTATTTCTTCTCAATCCTTAACATCTTATGACTTCGCGATTAGGGTTTTCAAAACGACTCTTTGTTCGTGACGGCTCGTGTTCGGCTTGTTAAGCAAACGAGCCGAACAAGAACAATTTTTGAGCTAGAAATATAAACGAGTTGAACACGAGCTGAGACTGCGCTCACTCGTGTTCGACTCGTTTACACTCCTACTATCTTGAATGCAAGCTATTTGGATCGAATAAGAGGAGACATTAATCTCCTTTTATTTCACCAAACTGTTGCTATCATCCGAGCCTCCAGCACTCCTAATGTCCCTATCAATTCGAGTGTCACTTCCTTAAGTTCAACTGTGTCAGAGGGGATTCGAAGCCCCGACCCGAGGGGTCTTACAACGAGAATGTAAACCAACAGATCGAGGTATGCGACACTATCTAATCACTTGTATATATATTGATTATTATACTGATTATTTAAAAACTATAATAAAATTGTTCTCAAAATTCATTTATATTATTAAATGTGAGATTTGGGGCATTATTGGGGATAAAAGATGTACAAGTTGGCTTAAATTCAATAAAATATATGACATTTTACCTAAATTAACTGAATTAAAGAGAAAATTACAAATTTGTCAAAACTCCATTTATCAGCTATTACCCATATATTTATAAGTTATTAATATAAATATATGTAAGATATGCAAACTTTTCTCTTAATCAAGCATTAATCTCGACTCACATTGAGATAAAATTTTATGGTATTTAAATAAATAATTATCGTCATTCGAGTTTATTATCAAATGAAATGCCACGGCTAGATGAATCAAATGACTTCAAAATTGATTTGATGTGAATCCAACTCTTTGGGACATACATTGAAGAATTAAATGATACTAAAAATTGTAAGTTTATGATCGAATCGAACGTTTCCAACAGCTCGATTCTCTCAAGTTTGATATCATTAAGAGTGTGTTTATTTCAGCTGCGACTGTATGAAATCTCAGTCCCAAAGTTGCTATAGAAAATCAATTAATTAGCTTGAATAATTTTGGTTTTAAAAGTGTTGCCTATAAAAAAAATGCCTGAAATAGCTCTTATCAGCACCCACGCCACTCTTGGGTTATCAGTCGCGGTCGCGGGAGAGAAGCAAACTAATTTCAAAATAAATTTAATGATGATAAAATTATTTATATTATGAATACATGATTAATTATTTATATTAATATCAAAATAAATTTAATGAGCTTAAAATTATTTTTAACTATAAATTACAATGACTCGAATTTTATACTTTCTAAAAAAATTTAACTTTAATGCCTCGTGAAACATAAAATTGATCGGTTATATTTGATATGTGCTGGAAAATTTATGGTTATAGAGTGATGGATTATCGTCTTAGTGTTGCATAAGAATACAACATACACTCGGATAAAAGCAAACAACCATTAGTGAAACCAAAAGTTTTTAAGTGAAAAACTCGTTAACGGAAAAAACTATGGGGTTTGACCCAATTGTGAAAATTCACTGTAAGTCGATGATTACAACGACCTCTTGTCCCACATATGAGAAAGGGGTACAAAGTATTATGAATTACAACGTCGACATGAGAATGAACTTGTTGTAAGTGAGTGGTTGTCAATGGAGATCGAGGATGACCGACAAGTGGTGGTGGGTGGTGGGTGGTGGTCGAATATGATGGATGACAGTCAACGATGGTCAATGACGGTCAGAAAATCGATTAGGTCGAACGATACCAGATGGCCAGTTAAATCCGCTTCATGTGGACAATCAAAACCCACAACACCTAGTAAAAAGTACTCATAACGTTGGCTAAGAAAGAAAACACAAGGGTTTGAGAGAATCTTTCCGCCACGAAAGTTGAAGACGCATTCTCTTTGCTTATTCTTGCTTCGACGTAGCTCCGAAGATGCTCCAATGAGGTCCAAAGTTTCACTCCTTCCTCATAGGATGAAAAAGACCACCCATAGAAAATGATTCTGAAAAAGTTATACCGAAATTTGAACTCCATTGAAGTTTCTGGCAAAGCTTTCGGTAATCCCTCTTAGCCTCTCTCATTGAGGAAGATGGAGTCTCCCTCTCTTGCTCCAAGCTCTCAAGCCTCTAGTACGAAGAAGAAGATCCTTGAGGATGAACATGGTGTTCTCCCTCTAGCACGCTCAAACTCTCCAAATGCTCTCCTTAGCTCTAGCAAGAAGCCTCCCAACAAAGGGAAGAAAGGAAAAAAAATGATCGAAAAAAATTTGAAGGAAGAAGAAGAAGGATTTCTTCTTTGCTTGAGCTCCTCAAGAAATCTCTCTTCCTATTCTCAAGAGCCTCCCTTCCTCGATTTAAAAGTAGTGGATAGTCCCAAAATGAGCTGCCTTCCTCCTTTTTAGCTTGATTTGTCACGCCAACCAAGCTTCCCGCATGGTCTCTTCACCTGTCTGATCTCTCTACTCGACACTAGAGCTGTCAAAAAAGCTCGTTGTTCGCAAACAGTTCGTATTCGGCTCGTCGGGGAGTTCGTATTCGATTTGTTTGATAAGCAAATGAGACAAATGCGAAACAATTTTTTTTTGTTCGGTTTATAAACATATCAAGCACGAACAGTCATTCGGCTCGTCGGGGAGTTCGTATTCGATTTGTTTGATAAGCAAATGAGACAAATGCGAACAATTTTTTTTTGTAAAAAAATTTTTCGTTCGGTTTATAAACATATCAAGCACGAACAGTCATTTGTTCGATCGTATTTGAATTGTTATTGTTCAAAATATAAAATAATTTAAAATAATTATATATAAAAAATTTATCATATTTTAAAATAAAATAAAAAAATTTATCAAAATTTAAAAAATTAAATCCTATAAATTATGATCTGATCTTCCAATTCGCCTCTTAGTTTATATTAAATTCTATAATTTCATATTTATCTTCATGTTCGTCTCTTAGCTTAAATTTTCTTATATTTTTGTTTTAGATTTATTTAGTTTCTTTGAGTTAAACATAGTTTTTTTTAGTGAAATATTGCATATTGCCTCTAGATCTGACTTTTTTTATGTATGATATATGATATTATGGTTTTATTGTGGGTTGTACTTCAACTATTTTGCATTTGTGTTGTGATTCATGCAAGTTTAAGCATTAATTACATATAGGTTTAAGATTTTGAAATATTTCGAACAATAAAAATAAATTTGTAAGATTTTAAATAGTTCAAACAATTTGAATAATTCGAATATTTCAAACATTTTTCAAACAAATCAAACTGAACACGAACAATAACTTCACAAACAATATCAAACACACGTAATTTCAAACGAACCGAACACGAACATGAGCTTTGTTCATTCGTGTTCAGTTTGTTTACACCCATACTCGACACAGCTTGGGGAAACATCTCCCTGCATGGAAATGGCATAATTTGGTGTGATCTCCCCTGAATTTGCCTTGACCCATTCCATGCTTCATGGGAAATATGCAAAGTTTCCCTGCTATGGTCACCTCTATCTGGCGTGAAACGAGCTGTGTGAAATGGTGGTGTTTAATGAAAGGCGAGATGTCTGAGCCCGTATGCGGTTTGAACATTTAGTTGGGTGCCTCAACTCCTCCCTCTCTATCTGGGATCATTTCTTGAGAAGTTTCAACACCTATGCACTAATTGGGGGCGCCAAAAATGGGCTTCGATGCTTATGTGCCAAAATGGGGGGCACATATGCACCCACTCTTGCTTAATTGCACCCTTTAAGGGCTCTTGGCGCCTATGTGCCACAATAATAATAAAAAAAACTTTTGTTCTTGATTCTTTCACATGGTGGATTCTTATGGGTCATCTGACCATCATAAAACATCAAGGGATGAGAATAGACCTTGATTTTTCAAACAAATCAAACCGAACATGAACAATAAATTCACAAACAATTTTAAACACAAACTCATTTCAAACACACGTAATTTCGAACAAACCAAACACGAACATGAGCTTTCTTCTTTCGTGTTCAGTTCGTTTACACCCATACTCGACACAGCATGGGGAAGCATCTCCTTGCATGGAAATGACATAATTTGGTGTGATCTCCCCTTAATTTGCCTTGACCAATTCCATAAGCTTCATGGGAAACATGCAAAGTTTCCCTGATATGGTCACCTCTATTTGACGTGAAACGAGTTGAAATAGTGTGAAATGGTGGTGTTTAATGAAATGTGAGATGTCTGGGCCCGTATGCGGTTTGAACATTTAGTTGGGTGCCTCAGCGCCTCCCTCTCTATCTGGGATCATTTCTTGAGAAGTTTCAACAACTATGCACTAATTGAGGGAGCTAAAAATGGGCTTTGGTGCTTATGCGCCAAAATGGGGGGGCACATATGCACCCACTCTTGCTTAATTGCACCCTTTAAGGGCTCTTGGCGCCTATGTGCCACAATAAATAATAAAAAAAAGCTTTGTTCTTGATTCTTTCACATGGTGGATTCTTATGGGTCATCTGACCATCATAAAACATCAAGGGATGAGAATAGACCTTGATTTTTCAAACAAATCAAACCGAACATGAACAATAAATTCACAAACAATTTTAAACACAAACTCATTTAAAATTCAATTTTTCACCTGAATGTCCGTAAGATGATTTTAATCGGCCCGAACACTACGGAGATTCATGTATCACTCAAATAAGACTCCGTATATCAAAATGAACATTATGAAGGTGTGAAATTGGGAATTTTGGTGCCAACTAACATCTTGAACCCCAGCGTTGGTAGACCGGTCTAAAACTCAAATTTTCCCAAAATGCACGAGGGAGAGTCGATGGCTTCCCTTGGCCGCCACAAGCTCCAAATAGGCGAGATATGGACTCTAAAGCATCATAATGGACATTAAGCATGTCTCGTGTCAAAATTTACATCGCCCCACGGTGAATTATTCCGAGTATGGTTGAATTGATACCCATCATGATTCTATGTTTGAGGCACGAACCAAGATGTTCTATTGGATGTCTTTGACTGCGAGAAACTGAATACAACCACGTATCATTTGCGTGGACATCCCGAGCATACTACATCAGAAATTGATGCTAACCAATAATATTTGGAAAGTAAATAGGAGGTGATTTGTTAGTCCTCGATATAATAGAATAAGTGATCTTTCTACCACCATTAACTAAGGAATAATCAATTTTATGACATGGAAGGCTTTGCCATTTAGTTGAAAAAAGCTTAAATATTCTTATCTCCAAAGATAAAATTGTAAATTTTAAATAAATTAAATATACATTTATAAATATTATGTTTTAAGGATTGAGCTGCCAACTATTTGAAAATGGTGCTTCAAATTATAAAAGAATCATCCAAAAAATCATCCACCACGAAGTTTAAACAACACCAATATCTATCTGAATAGCAGACCCGAAATATATTATTAACCACCACATTTAAGAAAATAGAGTGATCTTAAGAGGAAGAGGATGAATCAAAATTTAAACAATAGCTCCACCCAAAATAAAGGAAATCAACAAAAGTGAAGTTGACATCCAACAACAAAATAAAACTCCACAATCAGGTAATGTGAACTAAATTTAATCCAAGACTATAAAATGTCAAATCCTAAAATAGAGTCATCAACATCCATTGAGTGAGGAATGAGAAAGATTCGTTCCGATAACCAGAAGCTAATAAGTCGGGCGTACTAAGAATATCATTAAGGATCCAATCAAGAATAACCACATCTTAGAGAAGTAAGTAAAGAGGATAATGCAAATTTCTGGAAAACACTTACCTAGGAATAACATTGTAACATTATCTAGATAAGGTGAAGTATTGCCAAACAAATTACATTTCGAAAAAAATAACTTCAATAATGGATGAGTATCTATGAATTAAAATAAACATAGAACTTCAAACAAAATACGAGTAAGAAAATATATAAATCAAACATATATGTTGAGTCCCAATGTGACAATTTACTATTATCGTATCTCAAAAAAAGAGTGGGAGAAAAAACAAGAAAGGAAAGTGTATTATTCAATACAAAATCAAATCTTTCAAGATAAAGCAATTAGAAACTAATGATCCATCACCAAAGTAATTCAATAAATTGAAAAAAAGCATTTAGTAATCCATATACATGGTAGTAAGGCTTTAGTCTAAATAAGATCCAAAACCATCCAATAAAATTTGAACAACTATAACCTTATAAGACAAAAAAACTCATAGAGAAACCAACATACGACAACAAAAAAACTTATATGGCTGAGGATAAAGGACAAAAATCCAATCTAGAACTACAAGAGAATACCAAATCTAAAAAAGTGCCAACAACATCCACTATTTTAATCAATGCGCCCCATCCATATGTGATAAAATATATCCAAAAAATCTTATTTTGCAAGATTTGAAGTAAATTAACATATGACTATCATCTAAAATTTGAAATAAGTCAAATAAAATATGAGTAAGGTATACACAAATCCAAACAGTAGACTTCCAAAGAGGATGCAGAAAAATAACAAAGCTTGAATATAACGAGAGACAAAGACAAGTAAAGAAGGCAAAGAGAAGAAAAATAGAGATAAAAAGAGCAACACAATCAAAGACCAACAAAAAACGTAAAAAAAAAAGATAAAAATTCCTTTTGAAATCAGGAACAACTATTTTAAATTCCATTTTTTTGTTATTATAAATAATCATCTACTGAATATAATGATTATGTACATCAACAGAGGAATAATTATTCTTGAAAATCTTGAAGTTCCTCAAAAGCAAAATATAGTAAGTTGTAACTTGCATGGCTAGAAGATAGTTTCACTTTTTTTTAATTTGTAAGAAATGCTATCATAATGATATAATACTTTAAAAACGTTGCTTAGAGCAATAATAAAGTTGTCGTTAGAAACACATCTATTAAAAAGAGCATGAGAAAATTAATATATAAAAAATAAATAGCCCTGAAATTCAATTCTACTAAAACATAAAACAAATAAAATGTTAATAATAACCCCTTAAAATAAATAATATCAGAAGTTTTCAAACCATTATGTGTAATTTTTCAAATACGAAAAATAAACTTTATAAAATATATTTTACACCACAACAGTTTAAATGGGCTAACACTTAGAAAGACTTCATGTAAGAGAAATAAAACAACTTTACTAGCATAAATATGTTTATTATTCAAGCATGCAAATAGCACTATTGTTAATAGGAATATTGCAATTAAGACATAAAGAAGACATGAACATTAATGTTATGAGATAAATTCCAAACACCATTAGAGAAATAATAACACCAAGTTTGATATTATTAGGAAGGTCAAACCAAAATGAATATAAAGTCATCAAAATGCTCTCTCAAAGTATGGCCATAAAACAAAGGATCATAATAGGGCCATAGATGACCATCATTATTAACATTAAAAGATTAAAAAAAATTAAATATTTTTAGCAACTTTCCTAATATATTTCCAAAAAGAAGTAGATGAAGTTTGAGAATCATTTCAAATGGAACAATTATGACAACAAACTTCTTGATAAATAAGAATTAAAATTGTAAAATTTTTATATAAATTTATATTTACACATAATATTAATAGTATCTAAAGAAGGAAGCCTAAGACTACCATTATGTATAGTCAAAGTAAGTTTATTCCACGCAATAATATGAAATCATGATCATTATAATGAAGTAAATTAAAAAATCATAGAACTCATTTTCCAAAACATTGAAACAAAATCAATAATAAATGTTAGTTTTGTGTGTTGAAGTTATTCATCGCCACATAAGCCACGTGAGATGACTACTATATATATATAATGAGTTTCAAACATGAAATCTTTCCATGCAAAAAATAATATCATGCAACAATTTATGACAGGCACATCAGCATTGCGTACCCCGACATGTTGGTTGACATTCACGATGTAAGACCCCTCAGATCAGAGATTTGAATCTCCTCTGGCATAGTTGACTGTAGTACTCGAATTGTTAGACACGTTACGTAAATATATAATAATATTTAATATGCGGTACTCAAATTGAAGTGACCTTTAATAATATTTGATCATTCCTTTGAATAATTTACACGTGGTTATCGTACAAACTTCGACCATCGCAAAAGCTTTTGAATAACTATTTATTTATTTTCTTCTCAACTTTTTCTTTTTTCTTTTCCTACGAGCATCGAATCGGACGGCGCAGATGCGAGTGCATCTCAAGCTTCTATCAATCAACGGTCTACACAACGCCACGTCACAGTTAAGTCGTTCCCGGACGTTTCCCCGAGTGATAACTGAAGCGGGGTTTCGACCAACGAGGCGAACGATGGATTCTCTCGACGAAGAGCGCAGCGGAGAGATAACAGAGATTATGGCTCCGGCGATCGCCGGAGAAAATGGGGACGCTGGTTCATCGGAGACTTCGTGGCGTATTAACGTGAACAGTTATCAGTTGCCGGAGGGGGCGAGCGGCCGGGGAGAGCAGACCTTGGTTTCTCGGGTATTCAGTGCTTCTATGGGTATGAATGCGGTATTTCTGTTTGAAATCGTTTCTTAGATTTATATATTTACTGTAATTTTTTCAAAATACTTCTATTCTTTGCATCGGTTTTTTATTGTTCTTTACCGATCGGTAACCATTTTTGTTCTGGAAGCGAAGTTTGTGTTATGTGCGGATCGTCCGGTTGGGTTTCTTAAGTTCTATTTATTGGAAATAAAATTTTGTGAGGAAGTTGACGCGATTACGATTATGATGGGCTGAAAAAATTGATATGCTATCGTGTATTGTTCTTCTTTGATTTGAATAAAATAAGAAGAGGTTTGAACTGTGAAACTCTGAATAATATATTGTTACGATTTTTAATACTTAGCAAATATTTTCATGAATCTATATCTTATCTATGAAATTATATGATTATTCTTGTATTGTTTATCAATTAAAATCAGATGATTTATAGTTTGTTGAAATATCATAAGAAAATTTTGGGACGAGAATGGAGTCAGAATATCTTAACGTTTTTGTTTTTCTTTCTTTTTTGGTTTGAAGACAAAAGACATAAGAAAATGATGATTCGCTCTTTTTTTATTCGCTTGGGGTGGAGGGAGAATTATTTTCGTGTAAAGCATATAATACTTTATTAGTCTTCCTAAACTGGCAAAAGAGTTAAATCTTGAATGTGACAGTAAGGTCTTAGAGAACCATACGTTGGTTGCTTAGATAAGACGTGAAATAAGTTTGTCTCTCCTTGATTTTTAACAAGAATTTTCTTTTTTCTGACTTAAGTGGCTCATTTTCAAGCAGAAAACTATTATAGTTGGAGGAAACTGTGAAGCCAAGTAAGTGGGGCGACTTGCGATTTGATTGAAAGGGAAAAAAAGGTTTTGAAAACCAGATTGGACATTGAACCGAAATAATGAAATGTTTAAAGTTCAATGGTTTAGTCGGGGTTAAATCGGGGTTGAATTGAATGATGTAATAAATATTATAATAATTTCTCTAATTTAACATGCAATATTTTTATTCAAGGTATTTTTATCTTGAAAATTTTTAATATGAATTTAAATTAAATTTTTGATATATAGTATTTTAATTATTTTATTTGTAATCATTCGAACCTCAAAGATCCAAAAATTGATCAATACTAGAACCAAACATAGTTCTTTAAAAAATTTGTCTTGTTCATCAATCGGTTTAACTGCTAGTTTTGATTGTTTTTTTACATAAGTGATTTTGAGTTTTAGAGGCTTTAGACCAAACCAACTGGAGGACCCAATTTTTATGGTTGAACCACTCAGACTCGTTGGTCTGACCCAATTTTTAAAACCAAGAGGGAAAAGTTGAAGTATTCTACTAATGAAAATTAAGTTTTAGACCAAACCAACTAGAGGACTATTTCATGGTTGAACCACTCAGACTCATTGGTCCGACCCAATTTTTAAAATCACGAGGGAAAAGTTGAAGTATTCTACTAATGAAAATTATATATATAGGATTCTTATCCACATTATTTTGATTTCATATGCTCTAAAGCACTTTGAAGTAGTTAAATAAGGGCTTTATCTCTTTGCGAAACACTAACATCATTGCACATTAGTGCATATACGTAATACAATATATTATACTTATATAAAGATTTTATACATGATATATATTTATAATTTAATTTATTATATGCTAAACTACTATTTATTATTTTAGTACTCAATGTGCTATATTTTTAAATAAAATTATAGTTATGATCAGAAAATTCTTATTTTTTGAAGTATGACTTTTAATGTGAATCAATTAACTTAAATATGAGAACCAGACAATATATAATGCATCATGTTGAATGGGTGGGACTCATTGACCACTTTAATTTGGGTCTCTGAATTGGCAAGTCCAATCCAATTAACCCCTTAAAAACTTGACCAGGTCATCCTTTTCCATCTTAATTGTGCCAACTTACCCTTTACATGTGGCTCTAAACCACATGCTATTCATACTAGATTTTGATTAAGAACTTGGTTAGAGAGATACTTATGGAGACTAATACAATAAATAAAGAATAAAAACACCAAGATTTAGTAGCAAAAAAGTTTCTTTTTTCACTTAAATAGAATTGGCATTACAAATCCATCCCGAAAATTTTTAGGCATACCCCTCACCTAAGTCTTATTTTCAGTAAAGGATTCAAATTTCTATGGTTGCATTGGGAAAACATCATTCATCTTCTCTTTGAATCTCTTCTTTGATATGCTCTTACCAATTAAGAAGCTCATGATTTAAGGAAGAGATATGTCTCCCGGGATCAAAATGGTTAGTAATATCCACAAATTTATTGTAATTGATGATTTAAATATTTTTTTAATCTAAGAATTGTTTGTTAGGAGAGTTCAATTTGTTGTGTATGCGGAGGGTTCTATTTCAGTGTGGATACATGCCCTCTAAAGATTGGACACTTTTTATGCTTTTTTGTTTATGGGATGACTCTCTAAGATAAAGTATAGCATTAGCAAACTGGATTCTGGATAAGAGAACTTTGTTGTTTGTACCAATCTTTAAGGTCATGAGAATTCTGGTAAAATGATTTGAGTTGTGAGGAGAGACAAGTTGGCATTTCGAATTTGAGAAGAGCTCACTATTTGCACAATGCTTTACACTTCTCCTACATCAGGCTTTAGGCTTGTCACAAGAAAAGAACCCTTAGTCATGTTATCAAAATTAAATTGGAAGTTAATCGGTTGGCTCCCAGGATTTTACATTAGTTGCATTTTTTTATTATTTGAGTTTCAATCAAATTTGAGAACATCTTTATAATATTCAAACGATCTCAATATGATGTAAGTTGTAGTTTCTTTGATGATTTATGCATGGGTTGCTATTCTTTTCACAGTGCCAATAGATCACCGTTACTTTGTAGTTAGACTCAAAGTCTATCATGAACACTTTTCAAAATGAAAAAAGATTACTTTTAATATGGAAAATTTTACATCTATCATTTTTACTTGTATTTGTTAATCCATTTTTGAAATGAAATATAATTAAACAAGTCTTATAATGATTTTTCTTGGTAAAGCAACTCGCTTTCACCAAATCAAAGTGGTGGAAACAATAACTAGTTATTGATGTTTCGTCGAGACTTCTTTAAAAGTTCAATTCAAAAGGAAATAGGATGCTCAATTTAAAAGGAAATACTTAAGTGACTTGGTTTCATTGGAAACGAACATTCAATAAATCAAATAAGAGTTTGAGGATTACGAAGACTGCTACTGTTGTGTACACTAATGACCAATCACCTTGAAGAAAAAGGAAGCCTAGTGTCACCTCCCAAAAAAGCTCTTAGGGATGGTGGGCAGCCCAAGACTTAAATACTGCTTTTCGGCCCTACACCTAGTCGATGTGGGATTTTTTGTCCGTGACATTCTCTTCCACCCAATCATGTGGCGCCCTCGTCACAGATCGGCTCCACCGAGTGTCCCATTGGACCATGGAGAGTTCACATACCTGGCAGACAGTAATTTGTTCTGATACCACGTGTCACCTCTCAAAAGAGATTTTAGGGGTGGTAGGCAACCCAGGACTTAAATACTGTTTTTAGGCCCTATATTTAGCCTATGTGAGACTTTTTGTCCGTGACTCTAGGTTCGATTATACTGTATGCAATAAGCTTTAGAGACTAGGGTAAAACTTATATAGGGAATTTACATACATGCCACAAAATTCTTATGTATTTACATATCTAACATATAAACATTCATATTTACATGTATACCACTCAAATATACCACTCAAATCATCATTAAAAATACCACTATCGCTACTTTTTTAAATGGGAATTACACCTTTAATGCTTAGGTTTATGACTCCATGGTGTTATAAGTGTAAATGAATTGTGTGGCACATGTTAATTTTGTAACTTGTATCCTATAATCATTTTGTGAAAATGAAATTTTTTTTTGAGATAATTAATTTAATCGTGCTTAGGCATAAAGTAGGCCAACCATCATGCTGAGCTTACTTTGTTGCATATCTGAGTTGGGAAACTGGAGTCAGCTCTTCAAGTTAACATTTCCTAAATGGTGTCATTTATGTCATGATTATTTGAGCTAATTTGCTTAATGTATAATGTCAGACTTCTAGTTATTTCATTATGATAGCTAATATCATCCCATTATCATTTCACTTGCAATGAAGTATTTTATTATTTTATGTGATGTTATGTATTATCATTTTTAGGCCATTTTTCTAACAAACTCTGGGTTAAGTCGGCTTCTTTTACTTCCAAATACATAATTTTTTTAGGCTCATTATACTTTAGATTTTTACCCCAATAATTGTCCTAAATATAAACAATAAGATCGGTCACACAAATTTGAAAAGCTCTATCACAAAGAATGTGAAGAGTACATTATGTTGATGATATTTCCAGCTTATGAAGCTATTGCTCTATGTTTTACTCTTGACTTTCTGGAGACCTTTGATAATTGCTGTGTCTGTCAATTTTAAATGAGGAAAGAAAAATGGAGTTACTGAAATTAGCATAGATAAGAATGATATATCAAGGGGCCATTCGGGATCACCTTTGTTTTTTGGTTTTTTAATTTTTTATTTTTATTTTATTTTTTTTATGTTTTGATTTAAATTAAAACATATTTGATTGAGACAGTTGTTTTAAAACACCCGTAACATCTTTTAGTTATTTTCAATGTTTTTATAAACAACTTGATTTATTTTTAAAAAAATTAAAAATTTTTAAAAATGAAAATATCTAAACATTATGCCAACAAAATACGTTTTCAAAACCAAAAATATTTGAGTTGAATCCATTTTATTAATGAAGACGTGCAAAAGAATTCATATTGATGTTTTAAACCCTGAAAAACTCGAAGGTTGTGTGAATTTCTTATCATGCTTATCAAGTATTATTTTTTTCTTGTGCGTGCCCTCTTTAATGTCCTTTAGAATGCTTATTCAGTGCTAAGTATTATCCTTTTTAGTTTAATTTGATTCATTTAATACTCACCATTCCTTTCATTCCCAGGAAAGGAAAGTCGAGTTGCAAAATATTATCATAAACAGGAGAAGCTTCTTAAAGATTTTACTGAAATGGAAAGCATTAATGAGTTGGGTTGTTTAGAAGGTGCTCCAACGGAGGTATGTTAAGAAATGTGCTGAACTTTAGGTAATCCAATATATCTCACAGGATATTTGGCTTTTCCTTCAATATTTCAATGTAAATATGTCTTTTTCGTGGGAAATCATGTATTTTGTGTAAACTATTTATTCACTGGAGATTTAGGATTATTTTGGGGCAACTGGAGTTTTTATAGTGGCAGCTGCAGTCTTTTATAGCGGCGGTTGTAAATTTGTTTTGGAGAAAACATTTTTTTGAACGTTGCTATAGGAATTATAAATATTCTCATTTTTTCTTTTTAAATTCAACAATATCTTTCTTACAGTTATTCATACTTTAATAGTTTTGATTGTGAAAAAAAGCTTCCAACAACAAAAATTTCTAAAAAGCCAATAAGAAAGTGATGGCCAAATGGATTTGTTACTCTAATATGAAAAACAAAGCAGTGATAAAGCCGCCCCAAATAGAACGTTCTTGATTAAGTTTGGGTTGATAAAGCAACTTTTAAAAAATGACTGGGTCTATTTGAAATGGTTGCAATTTTTTGTAAAAGATGATTGTAAAACTGTGTGAGAAAAATAATTACTTAGAAAGCTACGGCTTGAATTATAAATATTTAACTTTCTCCGAAAAGTTAGAAAGTAATTTTCTTACAATTACCTCACCTTTAACAAATTTGGTTGCAAAAAGTAGCTTATTTTTATAATTTTTTTTAGAAAATAGCAAAAAAATAGTTTCAAGAATAAAATTATGGTGATGTTTTGAAACTTATAAAATTATCCTAAACAAACCCTTGAATTAACATCAGTTAAAGGTTTTTAAAGTAGCAGTAGACTTAACAAATTGCTTTATTTGGCTTTGTAGGATCAGCTTGCGGAGCTGGCTCGACACGAGAGAATGGCAATCAATATATCGAACATGTCTAATCTGATTCTTTTTATCGCCAAAGTTTACGCATCGATTTCAAGCAGATCTCTATCTGTGATTGCTTCTTCTCTCGATTCCTTGCTGGATCTTCTCTCTGGATTGATTTTATGGTTCACATCAAACGCCATGAAAAAGCCCAACCAGTACAGATACCCAATTGGCAAAAAGCGAATGCAACCTGTAGTAAGTTCTCTCTCTAGATTCTTAAGCAAAATACTTGTAATATATTCGTAAAAAAATTACATTTTGTTGCTATGCTGTTTTAATTAGTTTTTGTTTGTAATATCTTGAAGTGTTATGTAAAAATTATACTTCTTTGGTTTTTTTTTTTTTTTCAATTTTATGTTGTAGGGAATTGTAGTTTTTGCCTCAGTGATGGCTACCCTTGGTTTCCAAGTAATATTGGAGTCTGGCCAGCAACTTCTTGCGTCGGTATAATTTTGTTTGAACAGTTAATTTGTGTTTATTTGACAGTTTTATTTTGTACACACATAATTATGCCAAAATTGCTTGAGCGTGACATCCTAAGATGTGTAAGTGAGTCAAACCGAGTTTGAGCTACGTCCAACTTGAGCTTGATTAATTAATCCTGTTCAAGCTCAAGCAAGCTCATTTTATAGTTTGAGCCAACTCATAGGGTGACTTGTTTATTATCAACGAGAAGAGGTGATTTTGATTCAAATGCATGCTATATTAAAATGACAAAAAAGAATGAGTTAATAGAAGAGAAATTTAAAAAAATTCACTTCATATTAATTAATTATAATTTTAAAATATATTTAATGATTTTTATTTAAACTCTTGAATTTTAATATATTCAAAATAATGACTCAAATCAGGACTAGTTCAAAACTTTGACTTGTTTACTTATCAAGTTTAGTTAGCTAGGCATTTTGTTTGGTATGACTCATATACCATATAAGGGACAGATGTTAGAACGGAGCGGAGCGGAAGAATGTGTCCAATCGGGAGAGTTTCGTTATGTGAGTTGGGAGTGCGGGGACAACGCCCCGCGGTACGGTACAGAGATAATTTTGTAATTACATATTCTACTTAGGGTTTACTCTAGAATTATAAATAGACTTGTTTGTAACACTAGGTCTATATCCCGTATTTTGTAATTCTTTTCTGAGATTGAAGGAAAGCCACCGCTCTGCTCTCGAGGACATAGACATTTTTGTCAAACCTCGTTAAATCTCTGTGTATTCTTCTGGATTTGAGTCGATTTATATTTTTCTTCGCCCTAATTTCTCAATAAGTGTTATCCAAAGAATTTTTTTGCGCAAGAAGATGATTCGGCAATTTTGGCTTCGGGGAAGTTTGGCAAGGGCTTCGTTTTCGGAATCGCGGCTTTCAAGGAAGGAGGTTCGTGTGTTACCGCGAACAGGCTCGATGATCTGCGAATAAAGATTCGCGGCAGTTCGGATCGGCATAGAAAGATTCGGCTAGGACCTCAGAGAGCTCGCGATCGCGGCAGATAGGAGAAACAGTTTGCGCATCATGTGGGAAGAAGTTCGGGCAGTTTGCGGCAGTTTCAGCGAGGCAGCGACGCGACTAGGCTTCGGTCGGCAAGGATTTCAGCGATTCGGTATGAAGAGTAGCGGGATTCGTGAATCGCGAATCGTGGCAACTTGCGACGCACACGACAGCGAGAGAAGTTCGCGACTTCCAGGAATTCAGGCAGATTTGCATCGCGAGCAGTTGGGTGAATTGAGAAGGCTGCAGAGGAAGGGAATCATGAAAGAAATTTTTTTGTTAAAATTGTTTTTCTGAAAACTTAATTAAGAGAAATACTTAATTAAAGAAAATTTAATTAAGAAAACTTATATAAGGAAATATTTCAATCCTTTTTTCGGAAAGATTTGTTTTAAACGAACTTAATTAAAATTTTTGGCTTCAGCAATTTTGTAAATTTAGCAGAGAAATTTGCAGAAGAATTCGTTGCATGATCAATTTCAAATGACAATTTATGATGCAAAATTCGAGGTGGTGAAGTTTGATGGAACTGATAACTTTGGATTGTGACAAACAATGATCAAAGATTTGTTGACGCAACAAGAGATCTTGAAGGTTTTTCAGGCAACGAAACCAAATGTCATGGAGGATAAAGATTGATAAGAATTGCAATAGCAAGCGGCAACAACCATACGCGTGTACCTGACAGATGATCTTATGTATCATGTGATGAATCTAAAATCTCCAGGGAAGGTATGGAAGAAATTGAAAACTCAATTTATGTCTAAATCTTTGACGAACAAATTGTATCTGAAGTAAAAATTGTATGGGCTGAAGATGCAATAAGGTTTTGATCTGGCGCAACATGTAGATAACTTCAATCAAATAATCACAGATTTATCACGGTTTGATATGAGTATTGAAAATGAAGACCGAGCAATGATTTTATTGTGTTCACTGTCTTCTTCCTATGAACACTTGGTGACTACTCTTACATTTGAGAAAGAAACTTATCAAAGTTGCTAATATTACTGTAGCATTATTGACTCACAACTAACGAAAGTAGAATGCAGAGGAAAGCTCTCAGGATCGTGGAAGAAATAAAGAAAATGAGGGTTCTTGAAGGTGAAATTTCATATCAAAGTCTAAAGACAAAAATAATTCATTGCTATAAGTGCAATGAGTTGGGTCATATGAAGAGAGATTGTCCAAAGCTTAACATACAGACTGAGGAGAAAGGTGATGCATCATCGAAATCTGTAAATATGGTGCAAAGTGATAATTCAGATTGCAGTGATGGCGATATGTTTTCAGTTTCATTAACTCAGTTCATGAATGCATTAATTCTTGATTCAGAGTGCTCTTATCACATAACACATAACAAAGAGTGATTTACTTCATACAAGTTAATTAATTATGGCTCAGTCTATTTAGGTGATGATAGATGTTGCAATATTGTTGGTATTGGTGAAGTTAGAATTTAGATATATGTTGACACTGTTAGAACATTATGTGATGTTAGAAATATTCCAGATCTGAAGAAGAATTTGATTTTCATGGGCACGTTACATAGAAATTGTTTTATTACTAAGGTAGATGAGAATAGGGAAACTATCAGAATTGTTAAGGGTGCACTGACTGTAATGAAAGGAAAGCTAAATGCATATACTATCTACAAACTATTGGGGTGTACAATTGTTGGTGGAGTCCATTCTATGGAGTCAGATGATGATAGTACAAAGCTATGACATATGTGTCTGGGTCATCTTAATGAACGTGGGATGACGGAATTGCATAGAAAAAACATGTTGCATGGTATTAAAAACAGCAAACTCGATCTTTGTAAGTTCTGTGTTCTTTGAAAACAGACTAGTCAGTTTTATAACTAAAAAATACAAAACTGAAGAGATTCTTGATTATGTGCATTATGATGTACGGGGCTCTACCAGGGAATCGTCATTGGGAAAATCTCAGTATTTTGTTACATTTATTGATGGTTTATTCAGGAAAGTTTAAGTGTATTTTTTGAAACAGAAATTCGAAGTATTCTTTAAATTTAAGTTGTGGAAAGCTGAGGTGGTGAATCAAACTGACAGAAAGATTAAAGTATTTAAGGTTTGATAATAACACGGAGTGCAGAGATTCACAGTTTCAGAAGTTCTGTGAGGAGCATGAGATTCAGAGACATTTTTCACTGCATAAGACAACACAACAGAACGGTGTTGCAAAAAGGATGAACATGTTCTTAACTGAAAGGACAAGATGCTTGAGACTGAATGCAGTGTTTTCTAAGAGTTTCTGGGCAGAAGCTTTGAATATGACATGTTATCTCGTCGATAGATCATCTCGGGCATCATTAGGTGACAAGGTCACAGAAGAGGTATGGATAAATAATCTAGTTCATTTCGATCATTCACAAATTTTTGGTTGTTTTGTTTATGTGCATGTACCTGGAGATGAAATATCAAAACTTGATGCAAAATTCAAAAAGTGCATCTTTCTAGGTTACAAGAAAGGTGTGAAAGAATACAAGTTTTGAGATCCGATTGCAAAAAAGAAGGTGATTAGTAGAGATGCAGTCTTTGATGAACAGTCTATGTTGCAGCTGAATCAAAATAAGGTGTCAGATAACAGTTACAGTTCAGATGCAGTGCAAATAAATTTAGAACAGCATCCAAAAACAACTGAGAAAGTTGAAGGTTCAAATCCAACACCTGGTGATTTCATTCCAAATTCAGATTTCATTCCAAATGATCTGCAGAATTACAATCTAGCCAGAGATAGACAGAGACGCACCAATATAAGAACTCCTAGCAGATTGAGTTATGAAAATTTGGTCTTTTGTGCACTTTTCATCAGCAGCGATGATCTAACCACTTTTTAAGGAGCTATCACTAACAATGAGAAAGAGAAATTGATGGGTGCAATGGTTGAGGAGATATAGTTTTTGCAGAAAAATCACACATAATAGCTAGTTCAGCTTCCCGAGGGAAAGAAGACTATTGGGTGTACTTGAGTGTTCAAAAGGAAACCAGCTGTATCAGAAAAAGAAGGGGAAAATTTCAAGACTCGACTGGTAGCAAATGAATTTTCACAGCAGAATGAGATAGATTATGATAAAATTTTTTATCCTGTGGTCAGACATAGTTCAATCAGGACAGTGCTTGCATTAATTACTATTTGAGATTTGCATTTGAAGCAGATGAATGTTAAAACTACATTCTTGCATGGTGATTTAGAGCAGTCAGAGGGATTCACTCAACCTGGACAGAAGCATCTGATTTGCAGATTAAAGAAATTGTTGTATGGGTTGAAGCAGTCTCCAAGACAATGATACAAGCGGTTTGACTCATACATAATTCAAATTGGCTACAAGGGATGTAAGTATGATTGTTGTGTTTATGTGTAGAGTCTTGATGATCGATTTTTTTTTACTGCATGTTGATGATATATTGATTGTTGTAAAGAATATGAAGTTCGTGGTTTGAAAGCTTTGTTGAGTCAGGAATTTGACATGAAAAACTTGGGTCATACGAATAAAATTCTTGGAATGAAGATTCATCGAGATAGAAATTCAAGACGATTATGTTTATCTCAACGAGACTTTGTTGAGAAAGTGATTGAGAGGTTTGAGATGAGCAAAGCAAAGCCTGTGAGCGCTCCATTGACAAATTATTTTAAGTTTTTTTCAGAACAGTGTCCTAAGACATACAAAAATCGAAGACATGACAAAGGTTTCATATGTCAGTGCAGTTGTGTTTAATGTATGCAATGATATATACTCGTCCTGATTTGACTCATGTTGTTAGTCAAGTCTGCAAATACATGGCTAAAGCTAGAAGACGACATTGGGAAGCAGTCAAGTGAATTTTCAAGTATCTGAAGGGTATCGTAGAACATGGAATTATTTTTGGCAGTCAGCAAAATGATCCTTCAGTTATGGGATACGTTGATTCAGACTATACAGGTTATTTGGATGACAGAAAGTCTACAACTGGGCATGTGTTTACTATTGGTGGAAGGCCTATATGTTAGAAATCAACAATTCAGTCTATTGATGTGTTTACTATTGGTGGAAGGCCTATATGTTAAAAATCAACAATTCAGTCTATTGTGATATTATCTACAACTGAAGCTGAGTACACGACAGTAGTTGAAGCTGCAAAAGAAGTTTTATGGCTTATATACCATATAAGGGACAGATGTTGGAACGAAACGGAGCGGAGCATAGCGGAAAAATGTGTCCAATCAAGGGAGTTTTGTTATGTGGGTTCGGGGTGCGGGGGCAACGTCTCACAGTACGATACAGACGTAATTTTGTAATTATATATTATACTTAAGATTTACTCTAAGTTTATAAATAACTTTGTTTGTAACCCTAAGTATATATCCCGTATTTTGTACTTCTTTTCTGAGATTAAAAGAAAGTCGCCGCTTTGCTCCCGAGGATGTAGACATCTTTGTTGAACCTCATTATATCTTTATATGTTCTTCTAGATTTGTGTCGATTCATATTTTTCTTTGCCCTCATTTCTCAACACATTTATCAAACCAAGCCCCACTTTAACTCACGAGTCAGCTTAGCTCGCTTACACTGTCATCTTAAGATACTTTGAAAATCATGACACAAACTTATTGGGAAGTTTACATACATACCACACATTTTTTTATTTATTTACATATCTAACAACTAAAGTTTGATATTTCTCAAATCATTGACAAAAGAATTATTAATCTATGCCTGAATTGTGTATTTCACTTTTAAAAAGTTAATGATAGTTGTATTTTTATTGCGATCTCAAAGTTTTGAATATTATGTATGTAACTATGAAATTTAGGTGTCAAGAATGTAATCATGTGAGAAATGTGTGGTATTTATGTAAATGCCGCCAAACTTATCCCGTGCAGCTCTGATCATTTATTATGTTTCAGAATCATTTTTTAACTGTTGAACAATGTAGCTCATCTCTAACAGCACCTTGTTTCTGCTAATTTATTTTGCTGACTTGATTTTGTTATAAAAATCTAAATTATGTGCTTAAAATCATTAATTCTATTTTTGCAGTCCCACTCTTTACTGGATGGTTCAAAGTTGAGCTGGATCGTTGGAATTATGGCTTCTGTAACAATTGTAAAATTCGCGCTGATGATCTATTGCCGCAGCTTCAAAAACGAAATTGTGAGAGCTTATGCGCAAGATCATTTCTTTGATGTTATCACCAACTCCATTGGTTTAGCTACTGCTGTTCTAGCTATTAAAGTCTACTGGTGGATCGACCCTGCAGGAGCTATTCTGGTAAGTAGGAATTTTCTCTCTTTTAGTTTTTGTTTGGAAGATCTACATACATACCACTTAATTTTTTTGTATTTACATATCTGACACCTAAATTTCAACTTTTACATATATGTCGCTGCCGCATATATACACCCTCAGCTATGCATGAAAATGAGCATTTTAATTTTTAAAAATTAAAATAGTGGTATTTTTTTATGTGATATGAAAGATTTGGGTGGTATAAATGTAAAAAAGAGCATAGTTTTAGATGTTAGATATGTAAATGCATATGAATTGGGAGGTATGGTATGCATGTAAATGCCCCTTTTTTTGGTTGAAATTTTCTTTTTGTTCATAATTAACCTTATTTTAACTCTTATGCTGTTCTTAGTCCTACAATTCTGCATGTTCTGTGAGAAAATTGGCTGATTGTCTGATAATAGTATTGTTAAGTTTGTTTAATGAACCATTTTGATAGATAGAATTGTTTATTGGTAAATTTATGTGCATGCCACACAGTTCTTATGTATTTACACATCTAACACCGAAAGTTTTATATTTGCACTTATCATACTTTGGTTTTATAAGCATATGCATGAAAAATGTATTTTATTTTTAAAATGATAGTGATGGTGATACTTTTGATGTGATGGTAAAATTCGAGTGGTATATTTGTAAACCTTCCTGATTGATTTCTACTTTCTCCTGCAGATAGCACTGTACACAATAAGCACCTGGGCAAAAACTGTGCTAGAGAATGTGTGGTCATTGGTGGGCAGAACAGCGCCCCCCGATTTCTTGGCGAAGTTGACTTATCTCATCTGGAACCATCACGAAGAAATCAAGCACATCGACACGGTTCGAGCCTACACGTTCGGATCGAATTATTTCGTCGAGGTTGACATCGTGCTGCCCGGAAACATGCTGTTGAGCCAAGCTCATGATATTGGTGAGACACTTCAGGAGAAACTGGAGCTGTTGCCTGAAGTCGAGAGAGCCTTTGTGCATGTGGATTTTGAGTTCACTCATAGGCCCGAGCATAAAACCAAGGGTTGAATAGCGAAATACTGATTTTTTAAAAATACGATTTTTAACATCTGGAATAATGCAAAAAGTGAGGAACATGATAGTTTTCTTGTTTATAAAAATTGATCTTAAATTTGTAATTTATGTTGTCCTTAAAATCACATAGCTGCATGGATACATGTGAAGAAAATGTTTGCATTAAAGAATAGGAAGATGTTACATACATGCCACTCTATTCTAATGAATTTACATATCTATCCGCTAAATTTCAACCATTTTATCTATGCATGGAAAAGTGTATTTCATTTTTTTTTCAAGTTAAAATGATGATATTTATATAATATTAATCTATACATACATAAAATACTTAAATGTTTGTTACAAATTGAAGGTAAGTATTAACCAAATTAGGGAAATTTTCATACGTGCCACACATTTCCTATGAATTTACATGTCTAACTTTTAATTTTTTGCTTATGTGCCATCTATTATGAAACTTATAAATTAGTTGGTACTCGAGGATGAGTCATCTAGGAGGAGAGGACCCCCATCTCATCCAATTATTCATTACTTTTTAAAAGTTAAAATGATGATAACTTTGATGTGAAATTAAAGACTTATGTGTTATATATATATATATATTCTTGATTCAG
>NW_018164801.1:133006-142444 GCF_001263595.1 Phalaenopsis equestris
TATATATATTGAATGTTAGTATGTAAATACATAAGAATTGGATGGTATGAAAATAAATCAGAGCTTTAAACTTCAGGTTGTTACAACTGTAGTTTGGCATATGATATGACCAAATGGTTAATAACTCTCTCAGCAATGGAGATCCATGGCTCTTGTTAGGAAAAATTATTACGTGTTGGGTCAGGATGCATCTAGCTTCATGTCCAACAATATTGTATATAGAGTCCGGATGCACCAGGACCCTGTGCGTAGTATTCTCTCACTTTAGAAAAGGTATTCCCAATAATTTCCAACTCTCCTAAGCATAAGTCTTTCAAAGACCTATGGCGCGAGAATGTTTGTACTTCATGGATGAATTTTGTAACTTTTGTCTTACATTTGCAACATGGAATTGAAATCTAAAACTATGTAGTTGTTGAGCTTTTCGGTGTTGGTATCAATGCAAGATAAATAGTTAGATTGGGGAGCCTTTGTATAAATAATTCAAACTGAAGAGTTGAAGGCATTTGTGGCGAACCAGTCCGGCTAAAACGTACACAGGCAATCAAATAGTGGAACTAAATTTTTTTATATTCATTTTGCATAACTAACATTAAATGAATGAAAAAATCACTAAAAAAAGTAATTTAAAACAATAAAGTTAAATTTATCTTATTTTTTATTTTTAGCGTCTACTATAAATATTTTATTTTCTATTGATAGTCTTTTAATCAAATAGTTAAACCTAGTGTATTTTAAAATAATTGTAGACTAATCATAACCAGTGAATACTCATACTTCTACACTGTGATAATATAATGAAAAGAAAACAATATACATATCAGTTAAATTTTATGTAGATCAATTTAAGAGCATTTGAATACTTGTACTATCTAATATAATCGTTCAATATAATTTTAAATATTCACTATGTCATATTGTATCGCTTACGTATCAATATATTTTTAATATGTATACAACAGTGACATGAGCATTGTCTAAACTTGTATCAATGAATGTACATCAATATCAATATCATTTTTTATTTACATACACGTGTGTTTAATGTTCCCCCATTAATACAATAAAAAAATAAACTTCATCATAGTCAAGTATGCACATACAAACATATTATAAAAAACACTATCTAATAATGATTAATTCAATCTCATTAGTATAGCAATCAATATACTCGTACAATATTCAATATCTATGATAATTTAAATAATGTTAAGTACATGTGACATTCCTATAATGTGAATAAAAATTCAATAAAACCATAAATCATGGGTATGCGGAGATATAAATATAATAGGTAACAGTCGAGAAAAAACAAAATATTACTACAACATAAGCCCATGAGTACTGACCCCAACCATTGACGACGCTCATGCCAATTATTCTCATAACCTATCTCCAATGAAAATTTATAATCAAATGTATATGAGAGATTATTATTAGTTTATTATATCTTAATTATAATATTAGAAAGCAATTTGTTTTTATTTTATTTTCTCTAACTTCATTTTTCTTTCAAATTTATTTAAATCTTTAACGCGCGCACACACTCAATTCTCATTTTTAAATATTCAAAAATAAATAAATAAATAAAAAATAACCCTAATCTCACGGTTCCTGCTCAAGATAGAATCTGCCCGCTTTTTGCTCCTTTCAAACCTCTTGGCTATAACCTTCCCCACACCATGCATGCCCTCCCTTTCAACAAATAATACATATTTGTCAAACCAAGAAAATGCCATTGGCCTAACCCTAATCCCCTCCGAGCATCATCAATAGTCAGCACACACCTCAGCAAGCAAAAGAGTGTGTCATCCTTCAATGTACACCCACCACAAACACTTCAACCTCAAGTTAAAAGTATCAATGGTATCTTTGCTAATACAAAAATGAAAAAACCTATGGCCCATTAGTAGCCATTTTTGTGATTACCTTACCACTCTATGAGCGGTTAAGGAAATGATACAATACATGCTCAAAGAAGCGTAGCAATACACAGAAGTGGAGGATGAAATGAATGAAGATGAGAATAAAAAGAAGATGAAATATTGCAAAGCCCAACCGATAGCTCAAAGATGTCTTGATGAAGAGAGTGAAATCTTAATAACCTCATCACGACTATTTTATATCAACAGATCATGTCAACTCTTAATACTTCTTTAAGGTCGTGGGGACGGCAAAGTTATCTTAAGAGAAAAAGTAGGGCTGAGAAGAATCTGACCGTTATGTATTAAACATCTAACTTCTAGCTTGCATGTGCAAGTTAAATCATAGGATAAATTTGATAGAGTATTCATGCACTCCAAATGGAATGTGATAAACAGATTAGTTTCAATTTTTTCTGGTTAACTATACATACTATAAACAAGAATAATTAGTGTGCCACTATTCTAATATGGATCAATCACAAAATAAAATTGTTAATTATCCAATGGCATTGAATCATGACTGGGTTGTTCTTTTTCTTCAAGCTAAACAAATTTCATTCTAAGATAAATATTTAATATATTCTTATGATCCTTTTCAATCTAAGACAATCTTAATTCCAGAACAAAACAGAATTGGAAAGCCCATTTTTCTTTGTTTAGACAAACAGAACAACCATTCTTTGTCATGGCTTCCCATGGTTTTCAAAAATTCCTTTTGTGATAGGCTTTTTCTTCACATTTTCAGCCATCATATTCGGATTGACTCGAGCTTATTTAAAAAGAACTAAAAAAAAACACACAAAATAAAATCCAACTAAATTTCTGGGCTGTAAGACCAACAAAGAGTTGAACAATATCACAACATCTCTATACATAATTAAAAACAAGGAATGCCCCAACAGTATGTTGACCAAAGCTATGGAATACCAATTCATGGTGAATTCAGGAAATAAACTATGGTAAATGTGTTATTAATAAAAAATTACCGATTTTTTCTGAAATTCAAACATCATCTGCTCTGTAAACAAGGAATGATCTGCTGTTTGTATAACTGGAAGCAAAAGCCAACCCTGCTGAGGTAGGTGGAGAGAATGCACACTCTGAGATCTCCAAAACTTCTCCTACGCAGAAACTCTTCCTAAAAAGGACCAAATTTTGGAAACAATTAGATAAATTAACTTACTTATCAGCAATAGAAACAATGAAGCGTGTAAATAAAATCCTTACAACTTTACCTAACAGCATCCAATAACTGAGTGGCAATTCTCTTCCTTCTACTGGATGGCACCACCCAAATGGCCATAATGCCACACTTGGCCGTCACAGCATTCTCCTCACAGATTATAGCACCACTGTCCCATTTGTTCAATTTGATGATGGCTGTGGGGCAAGAATTCTTTACAGGCTCTCTGCGAAATCTGAAATCTCCGAACTGAAGAGTGATTTCTTTTGATTTATTTGAATCTGTAAGGTCCATCTTGTCAGTAGTAGAGATTTCTGTGCTTTTACTGCCAAAGAAAGAGGTTGGGATAACTCTACGGGCTGTTCGTATGGGTTCAGCAACAAGCCATCCAACAACTCTATGAGCAGAAATAAAGAGATAAACCTGAAGTATAGAAAAACCATTTGTTGCAAGCAAGAGGAGAAGTAAATTCCAATAATGTCCTAATTACAAAATGTTCCCTTTTGAATGAAACAGTCATATTATGCAAATTGTAGACCAGACTAGTTTACCTTACAAAGCGCATGGAGGATATTATCATCAACAAACCCAAGTTCCTTCTTTGTCGCCTTAACCACCTTTTGAACCTGCCAGCAAAATCATTGCGTTGAAAGTTCAAATCTTGGCATTGATTACTTGAAAAAAAAATAGAGGAAGATTCACACACATACCACTTAATTCGTATGTATTCACATATCTAACCCCTAAACTTAAATTTTTACACGCATGCCACATTCCCTGTGCATGAAAAGCTGTATTTGAATTTTCTAAAGTTAAAAGGATGGCATTTTTCATGTCATAAGAAGATATGTGTGGTATAAATGTAAACAGTAAGTTTAGTTTTTAGATAGGTAAATACATAGGAATTGGGTAGTATGTATGTAAATGCCCCAATAATATAACAATAAAAAAGGGCAATTACATACAGACCATCTGAAACTTGCTATTTACAAATCAACCACCCTCTTTCATCCATGTTTCAAAATGTCATTCAAATATTAAAATTCTTGGTAAAACCCCAACCCATGTTTTTCATTTTTATCAAATTCTCAATAGTTTGATCGTGGCATGCGTAAATACATCGATCCTATGGTTCAAAAAAATCACCCATGTGGTTAATTTGTTAATATCAAAGTTCCGGGTGGTCTGTGTGCAGTTATCCCTAAAAAATAACAGTTGATTGCATAAATAGTGCTCAAAAAGATAATTTTTTGATGCAGAAGGAAGGCCTCAACTACAAATATATTAAAATTATGATTTTTTTTTAATAACTCCGCAAGTTGTTCTACTCATCCTATAAACATACGGACAGCAGAAGATAACATTCAATCGACTAATATTTTCTCAAAAAAAGAAAACAAAAACGAAATAGAACAATACCAAGCGTTTTTGAGCGGACGAATCAGTATCCAAGATGAGTAAAATGCGATCCCCATTAATCCAAGGACCATCTACAACTCTCTCGTTATGCCAGCCCTGCAAAAAAAAAATCGAAATTACATGCACAGTACCCAACGACGGCCTCCCAAATATGAAGAATTTCAAAAACCAGAGACCTTGAACCGAATTCCCCTCTCATAGTCCTGATGGAACTTACGGTGAACCTGCTCGTCCTCTTCTACTCCACGAGCATACATCAGTCCGCATAAAGAGCAAGCAGAAAGCATGAAATCCGATTGTCCCAAATCCAAATGATATTGTTCATATCTTCTCTTCTTACTGAAGTTTCTGCTGCGAATTGACGAGATGCCATTCTTTTTGTCCTCAAAATAACGTCTTGATGCCGGAAACTCGTCAGAATCACTGATAGGAAGAAAGCCACTACATATCATTATCAGGAAAAACCAGAAAAAAAATCTTCAAAGAACATTATTGCGAGAATGGAGATTCTATACTGATCAGGCATGAATCATAAGCTCCGTACCTCTTGGGATGTGAAGTGTGGTCCTTTAAACCTAATTCCACCGGGGGATTTGGATCCAAGTCTCCAGAGAGAAGATCCCAATGCTCTATCTCCTTCTGAAACGGATGTGTCTGTTGGGAGGGTTGGAAGAAAGAGCTGATTTTGGCTTGCGGCATCTTTCAGGGTTTCTCTTCAATTGAGCTGCCGATATAAAAAAGCCCTAGCAGCAAGCAAGCGGGGGAAGAAAATCCGCATAGGCCTTCCGCGGATGCCTTCCCGCCAAATCATTTCATTTATAGCGCGGAAAATAAAAAAAATAATTTTTTAGGAAAACTTACAGAAATTCCATACAATTTTTGTGTTTTCAAGACTACTAATTAAAGTTCGATATTTATATTTATAACACTCAAAATAAAAAATAATATTTTAATATGAATGAATATATGATATTTTCTATATCTGAAATATTTTTAATTTATACGCTTTAATCATTTCTTATTATTTGAGGCAGTAGGAGAGCCACCTAAAACATTATTTTTTACAAAAAAAATAAAAAACAAAAAATTATTTCATACAGACAGTGCATATAAAGATGCATGTGCCGTTTGGTCTTCCGCTAGTTGGCTATCCTTTACCATAACTTTTTGTTTCACAGTCCATTGGATCACATCATGATTTGTTTAGCCGTCTTTATGATGTACAAGTTGTATGAATTATGACATCTCTTCTTCCTGATGTTCCATATCTAAGATATAGTTATTATTAGTTATATCTCTTATGTTAGCTTAAAGATTTTCTTTAAAAAAAAACTTTCATCTCTAATTCATTCAATATACTTTGCATGGTATTTTTAAACTATGTATTGTGTAATTAAAAAAAAAAAAAAATCAAATTTTGCATATTCTTTACTTTTTTAGCTCTTTAATATCTCACAATACATGCACTCATCTATATTGATTGGCAATAAGATCAAATCAATCACAATTGAAGAGAAATGAACTTCTAGCACTTAACTAAGATGTTATGGCTACATTATTTGTTAGAGACAAATTTAATAGCAGTCATCTGCATTCTCTGCCAAGAGTCTCCTTAAATACGTACATCATAAATCTTTATTTTTGTACATGTACTCTATATGCTCGAGTGAAATCTAAATCCATTCATAAGATAAATTGGTTATGTTAAGGTAGATATGTAAACCAATAGCAATTGAGTGATGCATGTAATTTTCCTATAATTTATATCGAAATATATTAAAATTACACAGCTATTATTTTTTTTTATTTGTAATTATTTTTAAAATTTTGTTTAATTAGTGGTATTAGAAGTCAACGAGGTTTTCCTAAATAAACTCAAAAGGATATGGTATTATGAGCATGAATTTCTCCGAGGAGATGACGGTGAGCTAAGACTTTAGAATGCGTCGTCCGATCTCCACCGTTGATCAGGTCAAAGTTGTATTTCAGTGGGCCAATTTTTTTTTAAACAAAAAAAAATGATGAAAGCTCGGATCAACGGTGGAGATCGGACGGCGCATTCATCTCTGCATATGCCGGAAAAGGAGAATTTTATAAATCTTGTGTATTTACAAATCTAACACCTAAACTTTTTCTTTTTACATTTATACCACCCAAATCTTTTCGATCACGTCAAAAAAATCACTATTTAAACTCATAAAAAATGAAATACAGATTTTCATACACTCTGTTTTCATAGATATGTAAGGAGGTGTATATGTAAAAATTAAAGTTGAAGTGTTAGATGTGCAAATACATAAGATTTGAGGGGCATTTATGCAAATTTACCTAAATTTTATTATATTACATAAATAATATTTTTTTTTAAATAGTTGTTATTTACAATATTATTGTCTTCATTGATTGATATCTAACAATTATATATTGTACATTTCTTTTCCTTTTTTTTTTTTCAGTTGAAGGTATATTCGTAAATGGAGAGAAAGGAGAGGGTGATCCATCTTCTAATCACACATTTGATTTGTGCAGCCAGAATAATGGTGGCAATAATACTCTATCATGTAAGTTTAATCAATTCAAAAACTTCATTAATCAAATGTTATAGTTAGTTAATTCGATAACACTGTTTTAATTATACTTTAATTACATATTGCACCCTAATAATCAACCAAATTATTCATAAATTTGCTGCATGGCAACAATAAATTGATTTGCAGAATATTAATTTGTGAAAATAATCACACATCTAACAACTCAATTTCACTTTTTATATTCATAACATTCAATTTTTCTTATATCAAATAAAAACATCATCATTTTAACTTTTAGGGTCTGTTTGGGACAGTTCTGTGTCTGTTCTGTTTGTTGTCTGTTTTAATTTATAGACCGACATCATAGTTCTGTCTGAAGAATTACTTTGGTGCTTTATAGCATGTATAGTAAGAGTAAATAATATTATTGCTCATATTTGACACAACACAATTTGCATACTTCCCCAACATAAATCCTATACTTATTACTGATTCATGATAAGGAGAAAGATATTTTCATATTAAGTACTTTTCTTTTACATAAACTCAAGTTATCTTTAGAAGCTATTACTATTTTGTTAAAATATCAAAAATACAAAAAAGTTTGTTGTTTAATAGTGCATATTGCTAATTTTTCCTGTGAGTTCGATATTCATGTCTTAATCAAAAAGTCCTATATTACTTGATAACAATACATATACTTGCGCAGTATCCCAATATATATATATATAAATTTAAACATTACATATATAAATTTATAGGAATTAAGTGAAACATATGTACATGCATAAACACCACCACTGCCCTGCTATTTGCATTCGCAGGCACAAAAACAATCGCCACAGATCCATCAGACCAGAAACCAATATGCGATTTCTCAGACCAAAGATCAGACATCTGCGAGCTTTCAGGCACCATCCGAATCCACGGAAACTCATCATCCATCATCTTCTCCCCATCCAATCCCTCGCAGCAACGACACTCATGGACCATCAAACCCCATCCCCGCAAAGGAGATCAAACCGCTCTAGCCCATGTCACAGAAATCACAGTAAAATCTTCTCCCAACCAAAATCAAACCCCTCCCTGCTCCATCAACCACACCATCCCCTGCATCGTTTTCTCCAGCATCGTCTTCTCCACCGGCGGCTACATGGGCAACCTCTTCCACGACTTCACCGACATCCTCATCCCTCTCTTCATCACAGCAACCAGTTTCAGAACCCAAGTTCAGTTCATCATCAGCAATGTGCAGCCATGGTGGCTAGCCAAGTACAAGCCCTATCTCCATCAGCTCTCTAGCCACGAAATAATCAAGTTTGATGATATGGAAAACGTCCTCTGTTTCCCACGTGCGATAGTGGGTCTGAGGAAGCACAGGGAGATGGGGATTGATTCTTCAAGAGCTCCAAACTCAATTTCCATGGCCGACTTTGCTGCAACGATGAGAAAATCATACGGGTTGGAAAGACACAAAGCAATCAAACTGAGAGAAAATGATCATCAAGTCAATAAACCGAGGCTTCTAATCATAGCAAGGAAGTTCACTCGTTCCTTCATGAACATAAATGAGATAGTAAAAATGGCTGAAGAAGTAGGATTTGAAGCAGTGATTGCGGAAGCAGAGGTTTCTTCCAATCTTTATAAGTTCGCACGCGTGGTAAACTCGTGCGACGTGATCATGGGAGTGCATGGAGCCGGGCTGACTAATCTCGTCTTTCTTCCGGCCAATGCGGTGGTGATACAGATAGTTCCATTGGGGGGGTTGGAGAACATTGCTTGGATTGATTTCGGGAGGCCAGCGATGGAGATGAAGATGAGGTATTTGCAGTATGGGATTGGGGAGGAGGAGAGCAGTTTGATAGACGAGTTTGATAGGGAGGGGCCGGTGTTTAGGGATCCTGGGTCGATACAGAGGCAGGGGTGGATGGCGCTGAGGAAGATATATTTGGATCGACAGAATGTGAGGCTTGATGTGAAGAGGTTTAGGAGTGTTTTGGTTCAGGCTATTCAGTTTTTGCATTAGGGGGTTTTATGAAATTCATGCCTAATTCTTCTGTATTTACATGTGCTCAATTACATGTAAATTTTGTTTTTAGCATTTATACCACCATTCAACCATGTCATATGGCATATATATACATAAATGTATCATAACCTTTTAAAAATTGAAATAGAATTTTTTTTTTATGAGCAGTTAGAGTGTAATATATGTAACAATTGAAGTTTAGATGTAAGATATACTACTAGAAAAATCAAAATTATAGGCTGATAAATGAAATTTTCTCGTTGATCCGTTATTACAGGCAGGAATTCGATGAGAAAAAGTGCGACCATAAAAATATTTGTGCATGATATTTTTCGCCGCGAATGTTTGGGG